>NW_026936195.1:0-7069 GCF_032062105.1 Saccostrea cuccullata | reverse complement strand
CCTGCTCAGTAAAAACTTCATTATAAGGATCTCATAGTGATTTTTTTTATTTGTAAGGAATTGGGAAAAAATTCCCACTCTTTCTATAATATGTCACTGAATGTGCTCCTTCATTTTAGAGAGTTTTACAAGCAAATCATATACTGACTTTCAATCCTTCAAAACACAATATGTATATTAAATCTTGAGATTCAGACTTCGTGTTTCAATCTTTAAAAACGTTCAATCTTGAGAACTCAGCAATTCAAATATCATTTTTGTAAGTCTTGTCTTTTATGTCATTACGATTAATCCTTAGTAATTCAAACTTTTCATATTTGTGAAACCAAAGTGTTGAAGTACAATGTTCGTGTAATCTTCTTAATGTTTATCAAAAAATTACTGCTTTTAAGGTAGTTCTATATCTTGGCACCAACGGGTCTAATCTTTAAAAATCTGCTTTTATAAGATAGACATACATCCCAGCAATGGATAGACACAAGAAAAATGATA
Organism: Saccostrea cuccullata; assembly: GCF_032062105.1. Taxonomy (NCBI): domain Eukaryota; kingdom Metazoa; phylum Mollusca; class Bivalvia; order Ostreida; family Ostreidae; genus Saccostrea; species Saccostrea cuccullata. Next base: position 6,577 of record NW_026936195.1, on the reverse strand, counting down.
TGTCAACGTGTTTACTTTTCCGCTATAGCCTATCAGAGTATATACCCCGAAATGTAAAATACTGAAAATTTACCTATCCTAGATTATGCTGTATATAAATTAATTAAAGTCTAAATATTCAACTTTAATACCCAAAATAGAGTAGAAACATGTTAGTAAACAATATGTAATCCTTGTTTTGCATGAATTATTATAAATAGATGCACTTTGTTAGGCTATTGTATCAAAATTTAATGTGAGAAAATATGCTTCACAGGACAATCTCGGTCATTTAAAGAAAAATTATGGACTCAAACTTTGTAAATTTACATTATTTTTACTATATTATATTTAAGAAAAAGAATAAGCTGAAAAAAATATATGTTGACGCATTACTTTTCGTGGTATGAGCTCTACACTAAAGGGACCCCCCCTAATTTCTTCCTTCCAGAAGTAATATATTGCCACATATTCCTGTCATACTGTTGTTTGAGTGTATACTTGTATTAACAAAGTTGTACATAATTTAAAACAATTATTATACACACCCAAATCCTATTGTCCCTAAAATTTATCTTATTTTACTCAAAAAAATAAATAAATAAAACACAGTAAGTCTCCTGCTGTAAATTGGAGACGATGAAAATGAAAGTAATTGACTCACTGCCCGTGTGTGATTACTTTTATAAAAACACGCATACATTGTAGTTTTGTAAGCTTGAGGGCATTTAACCGTTTTAAAGTTACGGTAATCGCGGTATTAACAATGTCACACGGAAGTAACCTGTGTTTATCTTATTTTATTTAAATGAGTTTAAGTATTTGGAAGCATTCGGTAATTCCAAGTCAAGTGCCTGTTAATATCTTCAAAAGCATGTAATGCATAAAAAATTAATTTGGAAAAATCTTAACTCAATTTTATTAGGAAAAAAATGTTCAATAGTCGAACCATTTGGAAGTGCAGATATTTAACTTAGTCATTATTTTTATATTTAATGAGCAGATGTTATTGTTATCAACTGATCGGGCTCGAGCTCGACCTCATAGATTTTGAAATCAGGCGGTTCACATCTAAACAGTGTTGCATCCGAGTTGCATCATGATCACGTTGAATGGATGATAAATCTTATGTGTAGTAATCCAAAGGATATATTTTACATTTTTAAGTGTGTGACACCTACAGTGGTACGTGTATATTTAATGAGACTTCATTTTCCCTTGGAAAAACAATAACATCAGTGGAACGTTGGATATATTTAGATTTCAAATTGAATTTACTGAAACTGTGTGAAAAGTGCATTTCAATATTTATGGAATCATTTATTGCCTCGATACATGGTCTTGATGATAATAAAACGTGTCAGACTTTTATCATCTCTGCAAGTTCATGAACCAAGCAAAAACCTTGATTTACCGGTATTGATTTTTAATTGTGATTTGAATTTGCATATGATCTGTTGAGATTTTAATTCATAAAACAGTTTTACTGGATAGTAGTTTACCGGGGAGGTTTGTTTTCTTGTAAATACTTTGAATAAAAATATTCATTAAATGATGCAAGGAGAATAATGTTTTTGTGATGAATATATTTTCAAATCGCTGGTTGTTGGTTATCTAAATAACATGTTTAAATAAACCAATGAAAACCTTGCGTTAATTTGTTTAATAAATCAATTTAGTCATTTGGAAGTCATTTGGAAGCAACTTGGAAGTCATTTGGAAATTTCAAGAAGAAATAATATGAGCTTAAGTCATTCGGAAACAACATGGAAGTCATTTGGAACCATTTGGAAAGTTGTTCCAATACTCCGAATGGTGATTCGGAAATTCCAAATGAAGAATTCCAAGTGATTTACTTGGAAATTCCAAATGCAACTTGGAACTTCAACACAGGGTAATTTGTCAGAAACTGGATGATTTTGTTACAGAAAGTAACTAAGTATGCTGCAAGTGAGTCAACTTTTGTCAAATACTTATAAATATTTAAAAGAAAATTTTGCATTGGGATTCGTTGGTAAGCAGGTTGGGGAGGGGGGTATGCGTTTAATGCAATAATTATTATTCAAAGTAAATTTTGTAATGTTTGATTAGTAAAAATCCATAAATTGTCTAATCAAATCGTAGTCATTACTTTGCTTCCGAATTATCACTATTAGCTTAAACTTGGCCACTGACAATAGTCGCCACGATAGATTGATACGTGTTCTGATGTAGCATGTCAATGGTCCGTGTTTTCGGCGCGGCATATAAAACATGCATCATTCACAGAAATATCGTTTTATTACCTAATTATTTCTGTTAACCGAAAGTTGTCCCAGCCTTCTCTTATTTTATTAATTTATCCTTAAACTGTAGAATCTGTGTTTGTTGACGCGACCGACTTCCAGCAAAATCGTTACGGATATTTAAAACGCTAGTAAAAGTCAAACCAGTACAGTTAAGAAATCTCATCTCGGAAAAAGGAAGCGCGGTTTTGGTTTTACTATTCGTAAGTGACGTAGTGCGAGTATAGAACTACTACTTTAATACAGTCAAATATAATTTGTGATGATCAAAATTTCCAAATTGCCTGACCTATACATATTTGAAGTTTCAGTATCATACACTCTTGAATATCCATAAATATCAATATATTGATTCAGCATTGGCTATCAACCATACACTTGTTAACCTAAGAAAGGCTCTTACCATAGTCTAAACTCATGGAATTCCTCATGCAGTTTTGAAGAATCTCTGTAATAAGGGATGATAAAGACAAAAGACATATACATTTCCAAGTAGTAATAATTTTTAAAACTATATATCCACATTAAATTGAGGAACATTTGAAGAACCCCCTTTTTTTTTTTCTTTATAACTCATGAAATTTCATGTAGATAGTGGGTATGATGTGTAAATAATCTTTATGAAAAAACAAGGGATGGGGTAAAGTTAGCCTCACCCAACACCCACCCAACACCCAGAGGGGAAGGGGGTTGAACCCTTTTTGTCCAGGAAACCTGAATTTTAAAGGTTTAAAAAAATCATAAAATTATATCAAATTCATAAGGTTAATATTTCTTAAGTTTTGTTTTTATTTAACTTTCAAATTTTCTTTTTAATAAAAACGAAAAAAAATACAAATGTTCCTCAATTTAATGTGGATATATAGTTTTAAAAATTATTACTACTTGGAAATGTATATGTCTTTTGTCTTTATCATCCCTTATTACAGAGATTCTTCAAAACTGCATGAGGAATTCCATGAGTTTAACTTATGGTAAGAGCCTTCCTTAGGTTAACAAGTGTATGGTTGATAGCCAATGCTGAATCAATATATTGATATTTATGGATATTCAAGTGTATGATACTGAAACTTCAAATATGTATAGGTCAGGCAATTTGGAAATTTTGATCATCACAAATTATATTTGACTGTATTAAAGTAGTAGTTCTATACTCGCACTACGTCACTTACGAATAGTAAAACCGGAACCGCGCTTCCTTTTTCCGAGATGAGATTTCTTAACTGTACTGGTTTGACTTTTACTTAGCGTTTTAAATATCCGGTAACGATTTTGCTGGAAGTCGGTCGCGTCAACAAAACAGAATTCTACAGTTTAAGGATAAATTAATAAAATAAGAGAAGGCTGGGAACAACTTTCGGTTAACAGAAATAATTAGGTAATAAAACGATATTTCTGTGAATGATGCATGTTTTATATGCCGCGCCGAAAACACGGACCATTGAATATGTGACACTAGACACGTATCAATCATCGTGGCGACTATTGTCAGTGGCCAAGTTTAAGCTAATAGCTGTAGAATCGGAAGCAAAGTAATGACTACGATTTGATTAGCAGAATTTAATGGATTTTACTAATGAAACATTACAAAATTTACTTTGAATAATACTATTGCATTAAAATGATAACCCCCCTCCCCAACTTGCTTACCAATGAATCCCTATGGAAAATTTTCTTTTAAGAATTATAAGTATTTGACAAAAGTTGACTCACTTGCAGCATACTTAGTTACTTTCTGTAACAAAATCATCAGTTTTGAGAATTACCTGTGTTGAGTTTCAAGTTGCATTTGGAATTTCCAAGTAAATCACTTGGAATTCTTCGTTTACAATTTACGAATCACCATTCGGAGTATTGGAACAACTTTCCAAATGGTTCCAAATAACTTCCATGTTGTTTCCAAATGACTTAAACTCATATTATTTCTTCTAGAAATTTCTAGAAATTTCCAAATGACTTCCAAGTTGCTTCCAAATGACTTCCAAATGACTAAATTGATTTATTAAACAAATTAACGCAAGGTTTTCATTGGCTTATTTAAACATGTTATTATTTAGATAACCATTAACCAGCGATTTGAAAATATATTAATCACAAAAACATTATTCACCTGGCATCATTTAATGATACATTTATTCAAAGTATTTAGAAGTAAACAAACCTCCCCGGTAAACTACTATCCTGTAAAACTGTTTTATGAATTAAAATCTCAACAGATCATATGCAAATTCAAATCACAATTAAAAATCAATACCGGTAAATCAAGGTTTTTGCTTGGTTCATGAACTTGCAGAGATGATAAAAGTCTGACACGTTTTATTATCATCAAGACCATGTATCGAGGCAATAAATGATTCCATAAATATTGAAATGCACTTTTCACACAGTTTCAGTAAATTCAATTTGAAACTCACGTTCCACTGATGTTATTGTTTTTCCAAGGGAAAATGAAGAAGATACACGTACCACTGGAGGTGTCACACACTTAAAAATGTAAAATATACCCTTTGGATTACTACACATAAGATTTATCATCCATTCAACGTGATCATGATGCAAATCGGGTGCAACACTGTTTAGATGTTAACAACTTGATTTCAAAATCTATGACGTTGAGCCAGAGACAAGACTTCGAGCCCGATCAGTTGATAACAATAACATCTGCTCATTAAATATACAGACTAAGTGAAATATCTGCACTTCCAAATGGTTCCATGTAGATTCCAAATTGAGTTAAGATTTTTCCAAATTAAATTTTTCCGAATGACATGGGAGCACATGGAATTCCGAATGCTTCCAAATACTTCCAAGTAATTCCAGGTTACTTCCGAATGAAACTCGACGGGGAGTTGGAACTTCACACACGGGCAGTGAGTCAATTACTTTCATTTTCATCGTCTCCAATTTACAGACAAGACTTACTGTGTTTTATTTATTTATTTTTTTGAGTAAAATAAGATAAATTTTAGGGACAATAGGATTTGGGTGTGTATAATAATTGTTTTAAATTATGTACAACTTTGTTAATACAAGTATACACTCAAACAACAGTATGACAGGAATATGTGGCAATATATTACTTCTGGAAGGAAGAAATTAGGGGGGGTCCCTTTAGTGTAGAGCTCATACCACGAAAAGTAATGCGTCAACATATATTTTTTTCAGCTTATTCTTTTTCTTAAATATAATATAGTAAAAATAATGTAAATTTACAAAGTTTGAGTCCATAATTTTTCTTTAAATGACCGAGATTGTCCTGTGAAGCATATTTTCTCACATTAAATTTTGATACAATAGCCTAACAAAGTGCATCTATTTATAATAATTCATGCAAAACAAGGATTACATATTGTTTACTAACATGTTTCTACTCTATTTTGGGTATTAAAGTTGAATATTTAGACTTTAATTAATTTATATACAGCATAATCTAGGATAGGTAAATTTTCAGTATTTTACATTTCGGGGTATATACTCTGATAGGCTATAGCGGAAAAGTAAACACGTTGACATATCATTTTTCTTGTGTCTATCCATTGCTGGGATGTATGTCTATCTTATAAAAGCAGATTTTTAAAGATTGAGCCCATTTAGTGCCGAGTATAGAACTACCTTAAAAGCAGTAATTTTTTGATAAACATTAAGAAGATTACACAAACACTGTACTTCAACACTTTGGTTTTACAAATATGAAAAGTTTGAATTACTAAGGATTAATCGTAATGACATAAAAGACAAGACTTACAAAATAGATATTAAAATACTCAGTTCTAAGATTGAACGTTTTTTAAAGATTGAAAGCCCGAAGTCTGAATCTCAAGATTTAATATACATATTGTGTTTTGAAGGATTGAAAGTCAGTATATGATTTGCTTGTAAAACTCTCTAAAATGAAGGAGCACATTCAGTGACATATTATAGAAAGAGTGGGAGATTTTATACCCAATTCCTTACAAATAAAAAATATCACTATGAGATCCTTATAATGAAGTTTTTACTGTAGCAGGAATACATTGATCTTTAACCTGAAAAATCAATAGAAGTGTTAAGATATTCATGGACAACAATGGTATAGCAAAAAAAAAATTGTGCTGATCTTTGACCTGAAAATCAAAATTTATGAAGTTTGTTTAATTAAGCTATCCATGAAGTTTGATGAATATTATCCAAACTATTAAATTTAGCAGATGTCCTCGTCACTTTGACCTTTAGACTAAAACCTTAATAATGTCATTTATTTACCTTTGTGTAACTTGGATGAGTATCTTATATGTTGGATATATTAGTTGAACACAATCTAATCGGAGTAAAGA
>NW_026936194.1:0-7226 GCF_032062105.1 Saccostrea cuccullata | reverse complement strand
ACAAATGGCTCTGATTGACAGCATCTATGTATTTTTGGAGACCAGTTCTTCAGAGTTTAAAGAAGACAAAAACCTGCTTTGGACTTTAATTCAACATTTATATATATCGACGACGTATTCTTTATTAACAATGTTAATTTCATTCCTATTTCGATACTATATATCCTTGTGAGCTTGAGATAAAAGATACTACAGAAACTGACAAATCTGCTTGAAAAAAAAACGTTAAAGGTAATCTAACAACCAAGCTATATGATAACGTGATGACTTTAACTTTTCTATCGTCAACTTCCCTTACTTATGCAGCAATATACCTCCACCACCTGTATACGGAGTTTTTATCTCTCAGTTCATTCGATACGCAAGAGCATACTCTACGTACATGTATGAACAATTTCTAATAAAAAGAGTAAATTATTGACAAACAAGTTGATGAAACAAAATTATCAGCAGTCTTGTTTAAAGTAATCATTTTGTAAGTTCTATGGTATATACACTGACCTTGTCAGCAGATACAATCTATCATTGATTCAAATGCTTACTGATTTATTACATACTAATTGTTATTTCATTATTTATACAATAAATTGAAGAAGATTTTTTTTCGTTATTTCCCGACAATGACAAGGAGCTAACGGCAGATACGACCGGTCGGCAGGGGATGCTCACTCCTCAATGGCATCTGATCCTACCTCTAATGTTTTGGAGGTCCGTGTTTGCTCCGCTCCTATTTTGTATTGCTTTACGGACATTGATATAAAATAATATCTTTTATCTCCATATCCTTCATTCATTTTATATCTTAAAACTTTTTTCCAGATATTCAATTGCTTATAAGAAAGCAGGTTGAATATAACCTTTGTTCATTTTGTGATTAAAAACAAATTTTGCATAAATAAGTTCTTTACCTTTTTTTGTTCAAAGACAAAATTTTGTTCACAAAGAATTTCAATTTATTTATTATCCATCGCTTATTATGACATGGGACTCCTTTCAAAGTCTCCTCAAAAGACCCGCAATATTCTCTTCAAAGTGCTGAACGCTTGGCAAGTTGTTACATTCTTTATAGATCTCGGTCTGTGGCGTCCATGATTCGAACACGTCAAATTATTGAACAACCGCTTTACCGAGGGAGCTACCGTGACCATCGAAGCATTTTATGAAATATCTTAATGTACTAGTATTTTAATCTTTCTATTTTCAACATCCTATATAAAATTTATTATTCAGTTTATTATAAACGTTTGTTATGCTAATTGTAAAGACAACCTTTTTTGTTAAATATGGTACTATTGTATCATCTCACGTGAAATAAAAAAATCATTATTACTTCTTCGAAACAAATAATCAGAAAATATACAAAATACATGTACTAATTAAAATGGTCCCCAGATTTAGATTTGTCAAATAAGCAGTATTGAGGCAAGAGTTGTTTACACATAAGTTATTTCAAATAGAAAAAATTAAGATTTCAAAGAATTAGTTAATGATGTGACTACATTTGAACTTTTAATACGAGACTCCTAACAAATGTATCTAAATATCAGTCAACTACTAGAAATGGATCAAAAGCTACACTATTCTATACCAACAGATAGTCATATGAAATGTAGAAAGTACATGCATATATAAACATTGTCCAAAAAAACGTTTCCGAATGACCAATACAGAATTCTGCTTTGTCTTAAACAAAACTGGTGTTCTTTATGAAAAATGATTTTAAAATGAAATATAAGTGTATGTACTACTTTAGAATTTAAAAACTGTTGTTAATTACACAAGACGATGGTACAATGATACATAAAATAAAATGAACACTGACACTTTATCAGAATATAGATTAAAGAAGCAGATGGATGATTACACCTCGCATTAAACGGCTGAGAGGCATATATAGACGTCTATCAACTTGCCTTCAATAATTCATTAATGAAAAAATAAAGATCGATTTAAACGATATACATGCATTGATATCGCGCAAAAAAGCTCAGAAAATCATTTTCTTTGTTTGTTCGTCTCATATTTTAAAAGTGCGTTAGGTGTTACAGGGATCTTTTAAATGAACACTCCTTGATGTCGAAAAAATGTCAGTATTTATTTTTTTTTACATGAACCTTACTTGAAATATTTTCACTGGATAATTCAATCATATGGTATCCTTTCCTTTGCAGATTTTTTTTTTAAATTTCAGTAAAGAGGAGTTGAAAACCATTTATCACCAGCAAAACCAAATAGTCCAGTCCACACTTTTCAAAAGTTATGTCTTTTGGCCGCCATCTAAGGGGATAAACCCATACAATCCACGCAGTATACTTTATAGTTTTCAAGTTTGTAACTTCGTCATTTGACTTTAAAAAAGCTCTGCCTTTTGTGTACTGATTGCCCCAAGATCTACCCACACATTGAAAGGAAAAAAATAAACACAATGGATCTATCACAGTACGCCCGAATATTTGGTAACACAAAGAGGAGATACGACCTTTCTTTCCCTTTTGACCTTTTGTTTGACCCTGCAAAGGGTAAAAACCTTTCCAAAGTGTTGATTGGACTAGTATATTTGCAATTCGAATATAACAGCGGAAAAATCCAACAAGACGTCGTTTTTTGCACGGACGAAAAAAGTTAATATTTGAAGAGTTTTAATTTTTCATACAGTTTACACTGGTAATCGATATTTCATCATCGGCAGGAATATTTAACGTATATGGGACTTATAAAAAAAGATGCACCGTGTTAAGAAGAATGGGATGAGTTTGTTAAGTTCTGTCTTAATTAAGAATGACATTAAACGTGTAATCTATCCTTCTCCTATAGAATGAGAAGGCAACGGGCAGGAAAAAGACCATTATATGTGTACTATGTATTTTAAAATTATATTTAACATGAATCACTTAAAAAAATTGAATTATTTATAATTATCTATTATTATTATCTACAAATTCGATTTCAAAAAAGGTATCATGAGAAATAAAATCGGGAAAATGACTTATCATGATCCTTAACATGATTCAGGTAGAATAATTTATGTTATGGTTTCTACATTGCATATATCATTTATTCCGACAATTTGAAAGAGTATCGTATCTTCTTACGTCTGACATTTCATTTTCATAAATGTGAATTTGTAGTAATAAAAAAAATCCTATCAAAGAAATGATATCATTAATTAAGTTACTATTAAATCAAAGATTTAACTAACGTTGATAAAAGCCTTTTCTATTGTAAAAGTAAATCAACAGAATCTATCTATCTTGGATATCAATTTGCTATATTTTATGCTATCCATTTAATTCATACCTACTCTGAATCTAAACAAATATTCACTTTTTTCTTTTAGAAAAGTTTGCCCATTAACAATCAGGCGAGAAAAAGAAAGAAAAGACTATTATTCTTATAATGAACAAATTCACAAATTTTACAAATTCTTAAAGGCCGGGGGCGACCTAGATTTTTTGCCACCTGGTAAAATAGGCGGTGCTTATCTCCATCACTGTCAGTGCTGCTGATAAGAACTGCACTGAGCTGAGTCAGCTTTGTTTACAAATAACCAACAGTGGGAATTCCATTTCATTTTGTGTGTAAATATAAATAAAGAAGTAAAATCTGCGTGTACTGCAAATCTCTAATTATTCAAGTTTAATTAAGTATACAACATTTACTTATTAACACATAAATGCAGTGTATAAACAGTTAAGATATTGCAGATAATCAGGACAAAAGTTTCAAAGTAATTACATGTAAATAATGGAGTTTGATTTAAAGTTCTTACAATTTGGGATATTTACACATGTCTCCTTCAAATAAAATCAATAACATCAGTTTCTTCTTTTAGCTTTGAAGACACTCTTCACATATCGTGTCCAAATATTTTTCCTAAATGAGAAAGTTAATTTTTTGTAGTTCTTTTTACCCTTAGCACTTCTTGGCATTCGGTGGTTTGGTCTCCAAACAGATGTATAATCTCTGTCCACGTTTTCATTCCAATGACATACGGCCAGATTGGATCTTGCTCTGTACATGTCATCAGAAAATGATATTCTTTTGTCCTGGTATACATTCATGACATTGTTGAAGCTTTCAACATAAAATGTATCATGACATAAAATGTAATCCTGTGGATGCTTATAAACAATAGAACTTTTTACGACTCCTAGCAACAACTTCTTGGCACACGGGTTAGAAATAACTTTCCGAGATATTTCATAGTTAGGATCCATTTTGCACCTGGAGGACGAATGACAATTTGAGTGATTGTTCTTGTAATGTTCTACTATGTTCAATAGATGTGCTTGAAGTTTTGCGGTATCTTCATCACAGTTTCTAATGGCCCAGTGAAAGTGAGTGCACACTGGCTCCACTTTGTCATCAAGTTGAGATGACCAGGTTTTTCCCTCAAGATATGCTGGCCCAGAAGATACTTTTTTCAAAGAGGACTTTACTGATTTGACTGCATGCCAGGTGTCATTTTGATTTGTAGACTCACATTCCTCACGGATATATTTATTAATCGACAGATTCCTGTCATGAGTATGAATTCCTACAGCTACATTTTGATCTTTCAAATGTTGGTATATTCTTTCCGTTCCGAGTTTTTCATGCCGTTGTACGTGTGACACTTGATCATCAGATTTTGTTATGTGTTGACATGATAAAACTTTGTGCGTATTGTCCCCAATAGCCACTACACTGGAATCTTTGGCATTTTTGCGCCAGCCATGTCGTGCATCAGTCATTATATTTATACTTTCAAGATCTTCATATGATGCCACTTCCTCCAGAGTTGCTGTGTAGATGGAGTCTTCATACTCCTTTTGAATGTGTTTTTTAGATTGATTAAAAAACTTTTGCCTATCCTGTTTTGATATTTTTCCAATACCTGCTCCATCGGCAAATCTAGTGTAGTGTGATGGAAGCATCCCGCTGCATAATAAAGAATGGTTGACACGGTTATTTACCAAATATTCATTATTGGGCAAATAAGGAGATGATGACCACAGAAACGTATGCCTACACCCCTCTTCCTCGCATTGAAATTTGGTTGACATTACATGTCCTCTTTGTTGCACTTTCTTCATTTTTAAATTCCTTGAACAATTTTGACCATGGTATTCTGCAATTTCCACCAGTCTCCTCAAAGATTCTTCAGCACACAAGAAGAGTTTTTGATTTACATCCTTTTTCTGAACTTTTATGTAAGGACTAGGAGCTGGAGATTTTTCTTGGGCAGACTGTGCAACATCACCTTGGATGTCGTGTTCCTCATTTCTTTTCTCACTCCAAAGAGAAAAGAGATATTCAATGACTTGTAGATTTCCAACATGTTTGTTCAGTTTGCCCTCTAATTCACTCCTTAGTTTTTGCAAATTTTCCAAAACACTGGTTTTCTTACTTTCATCTCCCGATAATTCAATTCTGAAACTTGGTGTTCTCTTTCGTTTTTTCGGTGGACTAGACATATTCACTTTCATTCGCTATCTTTGTTTTGAGGTTTTTGGTTTTTACAAATAAATGTACAAGATACTAATTCTTGGAATATACTATTATTCTTTATAAAGGGGCGTTGGTTTACAAACATGCATAATTTTTTTCTTTAACTCAACAAATGATGCTGAATTGCATATATGAACACTTTATAAAAAGCCTGTATTTTTTTTGGAACATTTTAAAAAAAAAACAACTTTATTTTTAGATATCTACATCCAAGAAGCTATGTATATGCAATCTTGACACCCCTCACATAAAAATGGTCAGACTTGACACCTAATCCTATCTGTAGTTAGCACTTCCCCGCCAAAATCCTGATCTAGCATCTGACAATGACATAATCTGACCTTTCACTGCAGAGATGCAGAGGCACATTAGGGTTTCCTAATAAAGTTCTTTTTAAAATTTATCTATCTTAAAACATTTTAATTAAAAAATAATGATAATGAAGAGTATATGTTAAACATTATAATACATTTGTGCAGCTCTATGCACACATATGTGGTTTGTTTCTCTTTCTGCATGTAAGTATTAAATGTATCCCGTATGGTCCTTTTGAAATGGTTGGGCTTTCCAGTGTTACATGTGTAAATGTGTAGCCATCTTGGAATTTGCTGAGTACAACATGGAGGAAACAGAAGAGAAATCTATTTTAGCTATTGAAGTAACAGAAACTCAGAGAGAAACAATACGCCATCTATTTGCACACCATGAGTGGGAATTCAATGAGGTTCCAATTGAGGACAATGGAAACCAGGTCCAAGAGGAGCAGAACAATGATGATGTTGCTGATTTTGTTATTAATCAGAACGATGAAGAAGAGGAATGTATCCATTGTCTATGCCGTCCATGCATAACATCGGAAACCAACCGACAAATGTGGTGGTTAGAGGATCCGGAGGCACCAAACAGAAGTAATTCTCAGAGGAGAAAGGACAAATACAAAAGATTCTGGACTATGTTGTTCCATAGAAATGTATGGAAGGATCCAAGATATATACAGAGGAAAAGAAATGCCCTACAACAGGATCCGCGGAGAAAAAAATTACATTTATCACAGGAGGGACCTTATGCCAAAATGTGTTGTGACCGTTGTGAGACATTGGCTACCTAATCCCAATGATCAGCCATACATGGGACATATGTGGGAGTGATTAGGAACTCAAACCTGTGTTAAAATATTTCTTTTGACTTGTGAATATTTTATTTTCATATAATTAAGTGACTGGAATATACTTAAATATATTAGTTGAGCTATCTTACAGTGGCTGGAACGTTATTGTTGACAAACCAATCGTGTAGAATCGTTCGTGTATCGTGAGTGATCGTTCGTCTAACGTGCAAGATCGTTCGTGTATCAGACTCAATCGTGTGCGTTTTTAATCGTGCGAGATCGTGCGTTTAGAATCGTGTAAATTTCGTTTTGTAAGTTTTTATCGGAATGTTATTTGTAAAATAAGCAGTTCCCTTTATTTGTTTTTCTTAATTTATTAATTAAAATCCAAATAAAATGAAAAAGCGCAATTTACATAATAGAATGCAGAACGAACTAATTATTGCTCGTAAACAAGCAATCTAGTAAGTCGTACAATATTAAGTTCTCGTCAAATAGCGCGATCAATATTGTGATAAACCGTACTTAGATCTTTAACGCAATTTTGAAATATCTGATTTTAATTATTATTTACTTCTTATTGTGGTCAAGATAATCTTGAAATCAATTCATTGAAAATGAATATATA
>NW_026936193.1:0-7069 GCF_032062105.1 Saccostrea cuccullata | reverse complement strand
GATGAAACTTCTCTGGAAAAGTCTTAGATAGTGTTAAAGATTCAAAATGGACAATCAAAGTTTTACAAAGGAATATGCTTGGAAAATCTTTAAAATGTCTTCTTCCCAAACACAACAAAGCCATAATTGGTCATATTTATATGGAAGCATCCTTAGGTAGTGTAGATTCATGTTTTTTTTAAATTCATATGACCCCTTGTGCTAGTGTGAGGCCACAATGGAAATTTAAAATTTTACCCTAAGGAATATTTATATAGGAAAAAAATCATAATTATCATGTTTACTTAATTAATTATGTTCAAATTTATGTCTTAATATATATGTAAAATATATAGATTGAAATGAATGAAGCCCTATAAAATGTTTTTATACACTTTTAGTCTAAGGAAGAGGAGGCCCCTCTCGTGTTCTCTGAGGAGCCTAGGAAGCATGTTTGGCTTCAGTCCCCTGCCGCCTCACCCCCTGAGATCTCTCTCCCGGATCCCCAGGCGGAGTTAAGGGCAATGCACCAGACAGACAGAGGTAGGAAGTCTTGAAATATTAATGTAACAAATGATTGAGAGAACACATTTCTGCCACAGACATTGAGCTTAAATTGCTTTACTACTGGTAATCAATTTTTTTGCCAGGACACATTACTGTATTTTGATTAATAACAGTAAATCATTTTTTAGGCTCAATTAATGAGCTTTTCTGATCACATTTTTTCTGATGTCTGTCCGTTTGTCTGTAAGGCGACCATAATTTGATTTTTAGTTTTACGGATTTTTTTTCAAGAAAGGTCAAGTCGGAGGACGAAAAAAAAAAAAAAAAAAAAGACAAAAATCATGCTAGCAACGACCTTTTTCACAAATAAAAAGTCACACATTTCACTGTAGCATAAAACAAAACAAAAAAACAACTTACAAGATATGTTTTTTTTTAATATTAATACACATTACATGTATAAATGTTGTTATATTTATAAAAATTACAACTTTTACTTCAAACATTGTTTAATATGAGTACCATGTAATATTTGAAATTATAAAAATTTAATTATGTTCTTCACTGTATAGTTTGCACATTCATTTGAGTGTCATTTGAATAATATTCAGGGTAAATATCGAAGTTTAACTTGGCAATTAAACGAATTAATAATATTCTGCAGACGGTCTGAGTTTCCAGCTTTTAACTGATGGATGAATGGATTTTTCTCATTATAAGGAGCAAGAGAATTGTTTCCTGGATTTAATAAAGATCTGAAATTGAAGGAATTGGAAGTACCTGTTAGCCAAACTTAAAACTTAATACATTTTTAAAAAATAACATGCGTAATCTATTGAGAATGAATTAGATAGATTCTTAGATCCTGCATTCTTTTTTTTACTCTTAGTACATATGATATCAATAATCAAAGCATTATTGTAGTCCTGTTCCAATCTGCTAATATTATATTTTGAAATTCAGAAACTTTATTACCCTGTTTAGCTACATAAATTCGAAGAAGTCTTCTAGAGGTACTGTCAAGTTGCTCTGCAGTTTCAAGGGCTTTTATATGCTGGTGTTGATGTAGGATTTGCTAAGTCACTGAATCTCATAATCCGCGGTGTTCCCTCTGCAGACTCTTTATTAGTTACCATGTACTTGCTTTCATTTCCTCTTTAAATTAATAATAAAGTACTGTAGTTCATGTCTTTCCTGATCACCGTATTATTTATGGAGGAATTGTTTTGTTTTAGGCGCATATAAACTTGTTTGCAGCAAAGTATCAAGTAAATTCATATCGTTATTTACCGTCCTTTTTTGCAAAATTTCCACATCTGGTATCTCTGTCTTTGATAAAAAACACTTTTTATGAGGATAATGAGCAATTAGAACTGCAATTACATCTGGTAGCACAGTTGACACCTTGATTATCACCTGTTATCAGTGGCAATAAGCATTATTAGCTACCGGTAAACACTGCGTGACCGCCATTTTTGTTTTTGACTTGTCGGTATTTTACAAATCGAAGAAGGTAAAAAATCCGGATTTTTTCGAAATCGGTAGAAACAGCAATTAAAAAAATAGAGAGAGACATGCAATGGGGAGGGTTCAGAATTGGTAGACTCTCGATAAAATCAAAGTTGACAGCTCACCTTCTTCTACCATTCTGCACATGTGTTTTTTTTACGTTTCTGACTGATTTGCTTTTATAAAACACAGGTTTGACACGAGCGGATTGAAAAATTCCGATTTTATTTTTTTTTTGAAATGCAAATTTTTAGAGTCGGCGGATCCGTAAAACTAAAAATCAAATTATGGTCGCCTAAACTTTTCACATTTTTGACTTCTTCTAAAAAAAACACTGCGCCAATTTTGACCAAACTTAGTGCAAAGCATCCTTGAGTGATGGGTAGTTTAAATTGTTTTATTATACCTCTACTGATTTTTCCCTACATAAAATTAAGTGATTAGATCTTAACAATTCCTTAGAAATCGCTATGAATAGGCTAATTGTCGCGCATTAGTTTTTTAAGCTAATCCCTCGGTCAAAAGCTAGTCATGCTAATTCGCGGTTATACCTTTTCAGTGACGTCATAAAAGAGCGATGCAAAAACATAGCCCTTCACGAGTCGTATTTCATATGACAAAACTAAACAAAGTAAGACGTAAACAACAAACGAAATGCAATGATTGCATTAGAATAAGAGAATAACTGTCTTCTAATTTGTTATTTGCGACAAATAATGATTACCGTATTTCGGGGAATACAATACGCACTTTTTTCCTAAAATAAATTTCTGTGAGAAAGGGATGCATATTTTACATCACAATGGGATTTTGACAAGTTTTTCTTTCAGGTGAAACACGGCTATCATACGTACATACCGTAGTATTACTTAGAGAAATATGCAATTTCTTTCGTTAATTGCCATATTTTGAACTTCGGAAAGTTATTGTTGGAAGGTATGCTTCTTAAAAATGTCACTTTCCAGGGGCTGACAAATAGATTTTTAAGGCACTTGTCCAAGGGCAAGTACATGGTCAAAATTGACTTGCCCTACCTGAATTTTTGCTTGCCCTACCATAAACTAATTCTGTATTTTTAGATATTTAAAAAAAAAGAGGAAGACAAATGCTGAGTAAATCATGCAAGCCCTTATGCCCAGCTTAAAATTTATGGAATACAAATAAATTATTTTTTTGATAAGTCACTTGCCCACGGGCAAGTGGTTGATAAAATTTCACTTGCCCACCCCTAAAATTCATTAGCCCCGGGCGTTGGGCAATGGGATTTGTCATCCCCTGCTTTCATAATCTTTTGATACCAAAATACCATGAAAAAGTTAAAAGTAATTTGAGCTGCATGTTACTCCGAGTAGGCCACCATTACCGATGTTATTTTTAGACGTTCACTCATGGCTATGTCACGTGCTTCCGTAATGATAGTGCACATGCACCTCATCTGCCAGACAAAGTAATAAATCATTTTTTAATGAAATACAATAAAATAAATATTAATTTTAGGTTTAAAACAAGTTTGGCTTTCGAGAAAGCCTGAAATGTCATCTCTTTGGTATCAATAATGTCAAAGAAATAAAACAGAAGGGAAATATTTTAATGCAATGAATATATGGATTATTATACCTGAAGTTCCCGAATGACTTATTCAGCAAACAGAACACTAAGCTGACAGGTATTTTAACATAAGCAAGGGTAGATGGAACGTTCTATCTTTAAAATGATGTTTTCCTACGGACCCCCAGTTAGATCATTCTAACTAAAGCAAGAGCAGTCCTACCCACGTAGCTTAAGTATTTAAACCTTTCGAAAGAAGCCACCTATACCCACGTTTTGTTCACTTTTAAGAAAAATGAGGGGCAGGGTACCACGAAGTGATTTAACTATGGATACTACTACAAATCTATATATAGAAATCACGTCATTGTCAATTCTCCTTGTGTGGGTTACCAATTTTATAAGGCATAGTATTGAGGATCTATATATATACGACACACCAAAACTTTAGATATTTATAAGCATCGTACTTCTTTTCTAAATTTTCCTTGGCTTTCAAGGCAAATGGGCCTAAACCGAAAGTAGATCACACACTTCTTAGAAGCTATAGTTCTTCTAAAAGTAAACCAGTTTACAGGCTATTTCGAACTCCTTGTGTAGATTCTCACTTGAAATATTGTAAAACATCGAGGATTCCAGAAAAATTAATGGCTGCTTACACTAGGACTTTACTTCCGGCATACAATCTTAATGTGTCATCTCCCGAGGGAGATGACAATAACTCAATGATAATCTGCAACAATATCAACACCCCTCCATACGTCCCAATGAAAGGAAGCCAATGTTGTGACACACGTGCGCTGGTCAAATGATAATTACCTATCAACACCATCGGGGCAATTAATTGTCTACCGACTCCAAAGCAATCTAGTGATGTTTTTACAGTTAGAGCACTGATTATTTACTGCCATGTTTAAATTGCTTTGATTATTTTCTTTGTTAAAAATTGGGGGTCGGTTTATGACCATTTGTATGTATGAGCATGTGTTGATTACGGCACTTTAAACAATTAAACACTTGTTAAATGTAATTTTACCTTATCTTATACTTATCGGCCTCTTGTTTAAATAATTGAGAGTTGAGAAATGAAATATAAGTTATGCTAAAACTTTTAGTAAAAGTGGTATCATTTAGAAAATAAGATATCCACGAAGATTCAGAAGAGGAAAATCGTAGTCTTCTTAAAGAAATAAATACTTTGATGTTTCAATTTCGTTTCCTGTTAAAATATTGTAAGATAATTTTAAGCATGTCGGTTGATTATCTAGAACCAAAATTAAATATGACAACTGATAAAACTTTTGACAATATCTCTTGCTTTGTTGAAATAAAATTATGTCATCTAAGAATATGGCGATGCATAATTTCAAAATCACCGTAACTATTCTTTAAAAAAATCTGTTAATACTTTTACACAACATTATCTTGTGCTTTGTTGAAATAAATGAATAAATAATTTTCTCCAGATTGCCGCGATATGGAATGTCAGGATTAAGAGAAAGTTATAAAGTGTGTATTTTAAAAAAAAGTTTGTTCAGTAAATTTTTGACACTTAATCCTCGCGCCGATTTTCGTAACAAATTACTGCGATTTTCATAGTTCAGAACATTGCTTGGTAAATTTTTCTGTTGCGTATAATACATCCGAACTGCGTTTTTTTCCCCAGTTTCAGACTCAAAAAGGGGGGTGCGTATTTTACATCAATACGTATTATACTCGGCCAAATACGGTAGTTAATTTGGAAATGAATATTTTTTAAACGGTGATCTTTAAAATTTAAATTTGTATCAGTATAATAAAACAGTTAAAGTATATCATTGACAGAGTTCGCAAGATTCCAGTTCCATTCAATCAGGGTTATTTCCCTCGGCGCGCTGCGCCTCGGAAAATAGTCCTGGTCTTGGGGAACTGGAATCTTGCTAACTCCCTCAATGATATACAGGTAACTCTTGCTGGCTCGAACTTCGATCTCTCGAAGTTCTTGATCGCTCGAAGTGAGTCTCCGGTCCCGAATTTTTTCATTATATAACTAAGCAAATTTACTCATGATTTCTCGAACTCTTGATCTCTCGAAACCCTTGATCCCTCGAAGTAAAATTGCAGTCCCGCTGTACATATTTTATTGAAATTCACCCTTGATACCTCGGAGTGGCTATGTGTATACAAAGTTACATAATTAGCAACTTTACCTGGACATTTAATGACCCCAGGCAGAAGACGCTGGTCTCGTGAAAAGGGATGTTTATTCAGGTGACACTTATTCTGCAAGGTGATAATTAATTTATGATTAATCTTATGGTGCCTATATGCTATCAAAATAATTATCATCGTTTGTATTACGATAATTCAGGAACCTAGTGTCACTGAGAAATTGTAATTGCATATTACAAGACAAAACAATTAATGAAATAAATTTTTATTTCGAATCAGTTTCAAAGTTTAACGAAATATGAAAATTCCGAAACAGCCTTGCCTATCAATATGACGACTGGACAAATACATACAGAACTTCGTTCAATGCACATGTTTGGAAAAGTCGCAATGCTATGTACCACGCGACGCTGGTATATGCTGTTTTCATATAACGAATGAATATCCCTATGATAAAAAAAAAATTTAAAAACAGGAACTGACGATGTACATTTTTTTTTCCTTTACTCAGTTTCATAATTATTCATCTAAAATACGGAAATATATCGTTGTTTTGTAAAAACCACGTGAAAAAGATAAGGACTGCATGAAAATCATTACATCCGGTATGACTAATTTTAAAACCTGTCAAACAAACCCAGAAAAATCTTGACTCTTGAAAACTCGAACTCTTGATCTTTCGAAGTTTTGCCTCGGTCCTGCGGACTTCGAGGTATCGAGAGTTACCTGTTCTTTAATTGTATAAAAATGAAGACCCAAATCCCCTCACAGGGGGAGATAATCAAGAAAAGACAAAAGTAGGGTTTGGTCATTAAAAAATCTTCTTCTCAAGAACCACTGGGCCAGAAAAGCTGAAACTTATGTGGAAGCATCCTGGGGTAATGTAGATTGATTCTAAATTGTTCAAATCATCGATGATCCTCGGTGTGGACCATGGGTCTCTTGTTTTTGTTCCAATCATCGATGATCCTCGGTGTGGACCATGGGTCTCTTGTTTTTGTTCCAATCATCGATGATCCTCGGTGTGGACCATGGGCCTCTTGTTTTCAAGACACAATAATGCCCTAATCCATTTAACTTTTTCCCCGTTTTATTCATGTAAATATTATTATCATATATACTGAGATTTCTTCTAAAGGTGATATCAGACAAATTGTCAGCACACACTGGATAAAAAATTGAAAGTAAAAGTATTAAATATCTCTTATAATATATATATCACAAGTCATTAGGTTGTATTTCTGAGGACAGTTAATTTAGGTATCATGAACAAAAGACGAGTCTCCATGTCCAGCTGTGGGATTTTTAAATGTTCATGTGGATTAGCTTAATTATATTACTCCATGACACTTGATCAAAAACACATTAACATGAA
>NW_026936192.1:0-70710 GCF_032062105.1 Saccostrea cuccullata | reverse complement strand
TGGAATGACCTTGACCTTTGACCTTTACATGAATTTTAAGGTCAAAGGTAAATGAATAATATAGTTGCCTTTCTCTACGACTTCTTGTTATGAAATTTTTTAATTATTTGTAAAATTCAAAAAGTTTCAGGGGCAATAACTCATTGAAGGGGTAGCGAATACTTTCACAATGAATAGATTGAAGAGTCCCAATAATTAGTCGAAAACATTCGTAAAGGTTTCATACCTCTGCGGTTTACGGTTTCTGAGGAGTAGCGATAACAAGCATTTCTTGTGAAAGGGGCAATAACTTCAAAAGTGGTCAAGGTTCATTTACCAGGGTCAACTGAAAACATCTTTTACGGAGTACATTCTTATAGACTATAAATCTTTTCGATAAATCTTGAAACAAAAAATCACACGGCGGAAAAATAATAAAAAAGGAAAAGAAGAACAGAAGGAAATCAATAGGTCTTTCCACAGAAAGGTGGAAAGACCTAATAATAAGAAACAATACAATCACTATAAGGTCTTCCGTGAAGACGGAAGACCTTAATAATAGGGAAAAAGAACCCGAACGAAAACAATAAGGTCTTCCGTTGGAGACGGAAGACCTTAATAATAATAATAAGAAACAGATAAAACACACGTCCCCAACTTCGTTTGGGGAACATACTTAGGAAATTGATGTGTATATAATAAAGATAATTATTATAAAAGTAAATTGATCCCAAGGGTCGCATTTCGCCGAGTTGACAGGCGCTGATCATTAGATCCCCGAGACGCGAAGCGTCTGATGATAACAATGGACTTTTTAACACACAAGAAAAATAACGTCATTTTTCTGCGTACTACGTCATCAGTTTCAGAGAGTGGTGATATTGATTTAGAAAACCACAGTGTGATGATCCGGAAAGTCGTCACGTGATTGCATAAAATCAACAGTAAAATTGAGTGATACACATTACCCTACTGTAGATTTACCGTAAATAGTTGTGAAAATGCTGTTGGTTATAGAAAAAGATGGGGGATTTTCAGGACAGGTTGGACAGGATTTTGATGGCCAATAGTGTTAACTGTCAACGAGACGTGATACGTATATGTATATGAGTGATGTTTCAATATCATATCAACACTGATTACAATGCGAAGTTGAAAATGTAGAAGGTATTGTCACAACACTGTTTACATTGGGATATGTTGTTATAATGACATTGTAGACGATGAAAACACGACAACGTATCAACACCATTAACAATGTGTTGTCAACGATGTCTACATATAACGTAGAAACAAGATCATTGTTGACGATGTGAACATTTCGCATCAACATAGTTTAGACTGCGAAAGAGTCGAAATATAACGTAAAAACTTTTTAACAATGTAGACATGAAAAGGGATCAGATTGTTTACATTGGATATCGACAAACAAATTCAAAGAATTGTGGTCCCAGTTTTGGTGTCTTTGTGGTTGATAATGTCTTTTTATGTAAAAATAATTAATATAGGGAAAGTAAAAGCCCTAGCTACAACTCCTCAAAAGTTATGGTCAAAATTTTTTTTTTTAAAAAAAGAAAGAGGTCAAACTCCAAGGTCGAGGTCAAATGGTCAAACTTCTTGATATCCATTGAAAGGTCTTGTCACAAGGATTACAAATGGGAAGTATGAAAGCCCAACCCCCACTGTTGAAAAAATATGGCCAAGGTTAAAGTTATTAAAAAGGGTCAAACTCTAAGGTCAAGGTCAAAAGGTCAAAGCTGATGCTATCCAATGAAAGGTCTTGCCACCAGAAAACATGTGTGAAATACAAATTGCTTTAGTTGATCAATTAATCTAGTTTTTAAGGATTTCGACATCAATATTTTCTTTGAATACTGTTGTAACCATAACTCAAACATTCCACAATAATTTTTTGTTTTTTCAACATGATGATTCTACCTATTCTGCATTTAGTCATGTTATCTAAGTTTTAATAACAATTTGTCTAAGAAAAAATATTTTGTTCTGTCACCCACAAGCAAGTCTATGCCAAAACCCAAAAACTCTGAACTTAAGTATTTCCTACTGGGCATCTGCCTAGTTCACCATATAAAACACAATTAGGGAAAATTTATTTATCAAAGTTGTGATTGGTCATAATACATGGAAGCATCCCCGGGTAGTGTAGATTAATGTTTGTTCAAATCATGACCCACGGTGTAGAGGGGAACCAAAATGGAGAATCAGAGTTTTGCAAAGGCATACATGGGAAAAATCGTTAAAATTCGAGAAAAAGCCATGAATGATCATCAATTTAAAAGCAGCAGCATTAAAATTGATCATTACAATAAACAAAGCCGATGTTTATATCATCTTAATTAAAAAACATTCTTAGGAAGTGTAAATATATTCAAACTTTTCAATACTGAACTTGATTTTTTCTTTTACCTAGCTAGTTGCTCAGGTAAGCGATGTGGCCCCTTGGCTTCTTGCTTTCAAATGTAATTTATCTAATTCTTAAGCAGTTTAGTTTCAGTATCTTTGCAATTTTTGTTTTATAAAAAATCAATAATGTTCCTTTAGAATTATTTTGCCTAATCAATATACATATACACTGTACATGGTTACAAGGGTTGTTCGAAAAGTCCGTATACTTCTTTCCTATTTCTTTTTTTATTTTACGTCATACATGTATGTTATCGAAATTAAATAGATATATATCTTGAAAATTTATTTACAGTGGCATTATATTTTTACACAGTTTATGCGTAGACAAAAAACGTGCAAGAAGATTGGTCATTAGTTGGATTGATTGTTTTAGTGAAAATGTTTAAAATTGATGTTTGTTTTGTTGCCAAAGCAAGCTGGGGAAAATGTGTGTCCTTTGTGAAGCAATTTGATACGAAAGATCTTCTTACTTACATTTAGAAAAATTACGGGATATTTTAATAATTATAACTTTTAAATCCCTAAATATATATTTTAAACAAATCACATATGAAATGGAGTAACCCATACTTTATCCAAGTTACTAGTAAATAGACGTCGCTCCAAAGACAGAGGGCTCAATTGGGTTAAGAGAGTCACCATGCTCATTCTTGAAGAAGATATCTTCTATCTACTTGAATACTATTGCTGAAATCTGGCCATTTCTGACAAATTGACTGTTTTGTTATCAAAAATAAGTTGAATGGTTGTGAAAAAAAGAATAGAAAAATCTATGAACTTCTGTGACAGAGCTCTAAAGAGCATGTCACGTGACCGCCTAGATCACGTGATTCGTACGTGGGCAGAACAGTTGCAGATGTTTGTTAAAATTGGAGAGGACTGCATTAAAAAAATCAACATTAAAGCCTAATATCATTATGGAACTTATAGAAATTAGTTTGCAAACTTTTTACTCACCCCTCATAATTCTGGCCAGCAGCAATCATGTACCTAGAGAAAGCAGAAAAATAATTTTATTATAATTACAAGGAAGTTGGGGAAATGCACACCTTTACAATAAAAACATACTTACGAAGTATGTAATCTATCTGAACATGATGGTATCACATCCAGTGATTTAGCCAGAAAATTGGAGTTGTTACAGTGATACTTCTATTTATTTGCCGTAATGCCGTGACATCTACCAAGACAGTATGAAAACGTTTCACCAAGTTGAACGTTAGTTAATTGTTGCATGGTAGGCCGATAGTTAGCGTAAGGTAACAAATGTTGGATTAACGTAGGGAAAACTTTATGAAGTAATCCATCTCTATGGTACACAGCACTGTTAAGGCTTAAAAAAGGGGCGGGGCCTAATTCATAGGGGAAAAGTTAACTGTGACATCACACAAAATAGTTTTCCTCATAATACCAGGAAATGAAATAATTTGCAACTTTAAACTGTATTAGCATAATAAACAACATCAAAACTTTTCAATATATTAGAAATAGTAGCTAATAGTAAGTTTTATCCCACATAGCAGGTTTTAAATAATTCACTAATCACAAGGAACTTGTCAACATGACGTCATTTTGGTTAAAAAGGACGTATTTCATGTGCTGTGAGAGGCAGATAAAGTAATATTTACGCAGTGAAAAATGCATTCCAATAATAAACAGAATATTACTTACAGATTTTAGGAAGAATTTTTATACCAATATAAAATGTTTGTTTAGTACAATTACTCAATAATTATCGAGAGATATGTTTAATTAATTATAGCGTGTTTATGCGAAACAGGTTGGGCATGTTTAAGATCGAGGTGCCTGTACCAAATCGCCTTTTCGCAAGGGCATATACTTAATAAATCTTAACATTTTTTGCAAATTAATAAAAGAAATTTTCCTTAACTTGAAGTGCTGCTGCCCTCTTTAAATCGAAAGCGTGACTTTATAAGTACACAAAATTCTTGGTAAAGGTTAAATATATTTTGACATAAGCCTATTTACTTGAAATTTTCCCTTATAAAAGACGAATTCTATTTAGAGCAGCAGCAGCACTTTCCAGAAAATACAAAGTATACAGAAACAATTCATAGCTTATTTAAATTTCAACTAGGGTATGCCCTTTCGATATTGATATTTGTGAATGACCTACACTCAATACACATACTTGACATTTATCACGTGACTGTCCATCGATGGGGCCGAACATTATTCAGTACATCGGGGGTTACTCTATGTTCTGTTTTAAAAAGTGAATGTTTTTTGCACGTCTACTGTCTGTAAATTTCTCATAGTAAGCCTTAACAGTGCTGCGTACCCAACCATGTTCTGGTTCTAACGTTGGTTCAACAGCAACGAATTTGTTTCGCTATATTTTCTTAGAAATTTGAGGGTTCAAATTTGTTCCATCATTGTCCAACCCTTTGTGATGCAACCTTAAAGAAGTTGATGATTTAATCTGGTAAAAGTGTGTTGGCCCAACAATGGTCTAATGGAAGCTTGCATCTTTGTTTTAAGCTGACTTATATAGGTAAAGTGAGTACTGTATATCACTTTATATATCTATACTTATAAATTATCAAATTTTGCAAATTAACCCCGAAACGTCTGCACAGGAGTTCTTTCATAAGCCTGTAGGAATACACTAGGTATATGTATTAGGTGATGTCCGTAAACTTTATTCAGATTTTACTCGCATAGTAATCATCGTAAATGTAATTAAAGTCTACTTTCATTTTCGGTTAACAGCCTAAAATATCATAAAAGAGAGTAAAGTGGTGGATTCGGTTTGTGGATCTAAATTTTTGGCATTTTATAATAAAACTGACAACAAGCAAGCTTTTAATTTCATAACTTGGTTATGCCCTTGCACTATTAAGATTTATAGGTAACCTCAATACTGCAAGTAAATGTGCTAAAAGCATGTGATTGCCGCATCACGTGACAAGGCTAAATGTTAAATATAATCGTCCTGATATTTAGTTATTCACAATGATTACAATTCTACGAAAGACGAATAGGGCCACATATAAAAATATTTTTATCTCGTAATTACGAGATCTTTTCTCGTTATTACGAGATAATTATCTCATTATTACGAGAAAAGATCTCGTAATTACGAGATCTTTTCTCGCTAGTACGAGATAATTATCTCGTAATAACGAGAAAGATCTCGTAATTACGAGATAATTATCTCGTTATTACGAGAAAAGATCTCGTTATTACGAGGTAATTATCTCGTTATTACGAGAAAAGATCTCGTAATTACGAGTTAATTATCTCGTAATAACGAGAAAAGATCTCGTTATAACGAGTTAATTATCTCGTAATTACGAGAAAAGATATCGTTATTACGAGTTAATTATCAAATCCTTTCTTAAATTTTGGTTTGATTCTTCATATAACAAAACAAATGTTGATTTTGTTTTCGGGCAGCATTAATTATATTAGCTTCCTTGGTATACGCTTCTTGCGTTCGGGCAATATTTTGTCCATCGGGGGCTAATATTATCAATTTTTCCATCAACCCCAGTCAATATTTTTATAAAACCACATTAACCTCGGTACACTTTATTAAAATACAATCAAGTTACGTAAAATGGTTTTGTACACTGATCTGTAAGATTTTTTTCGGCATCAGTAAATTTCGACCTACAATCCAATATTCCAAGCATTGCATTCTCACATTCTTGCGAGAATCAAATTAAAACTTTTGAAAACCGTAATAATTAACTCGTAATAAAGAGATCTTTTCTCGTAATTACGAGATCTTTTCTCGTTATAACGAGATAATTAACTCGTAATTTCGAGATAATTAAGTCGTAATGACGAGATCTTTTCTCGTTATAACGAGATAATTAACTCGTAATAACGAGATCTTTTCTCGCTATAACGAGATAATTAACTCGTAATAACGAGATAATGAACTCGTAATAACGAGATCTTTTCTCGTAATTACGAGATAATTAACTCGTAATAACGAGATCTTTTCTCGTTATTACGAGATCTTTTCTCGTAATAACGAGATCATTAACTCGTAATTACGAGATCTTTTCTCGTAATTACGAGATAATTAACTCGTAATAACGAGATCTTTTCTCGTAATAACGAGATCTTTTCTCGTTATTACGAGATTTTTTCTCGTTATTACGAGATCTTTTCTCGTAATAACGAGATAATTAACTCGTAATAACGAGATCTTTTCTCGTTATAACGAGATCTTTTCTCGTAATTACGAGATAAAAATATTTTTTTATGTGGCCCTATTCGTCTTTTGTACAATTCTCCGATATAAATAATCTAATATAAATAATCGCCAACCTGATTATGAATACATTTTTTAATACAAAATATTGTCGATATTTTTCATTGCGCACCTTTGCTGTACTGCGTATTTCCTAGTAGTACAGACCCTGAGACGTGCTACTACCCCTAAAAAGCGTGTGGCTTTCGTGCGCTTTCCGTTTCGTGCAAACCGTGTAGCGTTTCGTGTAAACCGTGCAGCGTTTCGTGCAAACCGTGTAGCGTTTCGTGTAAACCGTGCAGCGTTTCGTGTAAGCTCCAAAGCGTTTCGTGCAAACCGTGTAGCGAGCGTGCGAAAAGCGTGTGAGAAACGTGCGACTTTCGTGTAAGAACCGTGTGAGAAACGTGCGACTTTCGTGCAAGAATCGTGTAAGATTCATTCGGAAGTCATTTCATTTCAAATATGGCTATCGATGGGTCAGGATGTAAAATTCTATTAGTATTTTATAATTGAATTAGTTATGCTTGTGATATTATAGGAGTAAAAACAAAAAAAAAAAAAAAACGGAACAACAAAATGAAATTAAACGGTAATGTATGATTTATATTTGTTTGATTTCTTTTCCTTCTATAGAAAATGTGTTCAAATAAATCAGCTATGTACAACAATTTTAAGGGCATTGTATTCAATATACTATATGTATCAACGCGATCGTGGCTTCTTAAATATTTTTTTCTCAAAGAAAGAAAGAAATACCGGTAATATATATTTTTTTAATTTAAATCAAAAATATATCAGGACTCCGTTCTTGTCTTTACATTTGAAACGATGTGTCATTTCATATCTTTTAATACATAAACCTTGTTGCTCATTATTGTAAAAAAAATGGATATTATAATTTTAATCCACATGCACTGACGACCATATCTTTATAAACGAGGGGGGGGGGGTGTTAAATTTAATTACTAGTACAGTCTTTCATTTTTTGTTGTAGCTTTCAATCTAATGTTAGTTTAATTAAATGCTTAATTTTCTATTCTTGTTTAAATTCGTTGTTAAATGTATGCGCAGATACACCCCTTAAAAATGTATTGGAATCTTCTTTCCGCCTTTCAACTGTGATCAAGGTCATTTACAACAGCGATCACGGGCTCCGAGTGCATTGCAACTGAAAACCTGTTTTGCTATATGTACATGTTGAGTTCACGGCTTAATGACACCTGAAAATTACGACTGGATTTTATTTGTTTTTTTTTAATAAAATGGTTCTATAAATATTTGATAGGTACAACTTATAAATCAGCGGATTTCATCTTTTATTTGTAAATCCGAATTTCTAGCCGTAAACAGTAAAGAATAAACAGAACTGATTTGGTAGTCTTTTTATGAATATCATGTAAGAAAAGCTTAGGAGTAAATCATGAATAATTGTAAATTATTTGTTTTATAACTCACGTACTTTTTATTTCATCTAAGATATTTCAGTTTTCTTGTAATATACCTGAATGCCGGTGTAAAGATCGATCTATATTGTATGTACAATGTATAGTCAAATGCCGCGACTATTAATAAATGTACACATATAAACATACGTTAAGTCCTGTTTTGAAATGAAGGATTTTACAGTATGATGGGTATACTAATGTTATTTGATAAGCTTCATGTAAAAAGAGAAAGAGAATAGAATAGATTAATAGATCACAAATTCCTACCCCCCTTTACCGGTTTCACTCCTATTGATAATGCTTGCGTAAAAAAATCTTTAAAAATGTATCAATAATCGTTAGTAGAGTATATAGGCAAATTTAATTTATAATTTAAAATCAAAATCACAAAAAAATAATCTGCCTACGGAAATCAAACACAATATAATCAATATTATTAAAAATCAATGAGTTTATATTCCTGCGGTGAGAAATCGAATTTGTGTTCAATTTTTTAATCAATTTATCAAATTATACTCGTAAAAATATTACATTGAAATGAATAACTTATACCTGTATATAAAAATTGTATTTTATTAA
This sequence comes from Saccostrea cuccullata, assembly GCF_032062105.1. NCBI lineage: Eukaryota > Metazoa > Mollusca > Bivalvia > Ostreida > Ostreidae > Saccostrea > Saccostrea cuccullata. The sequence continues at coordinate 62,052 of NW_026936192.1, read as the reverse complement.
ACAGTCATTCACGATATCGGCATTTCGTTTTTAAACAGTTGGATAAATAAATAAGTAAATTCGAACTGACAATTATTTATCAATTAATAACAACTGTCAGAGTATTAAATATTTCTATCTGTTTTTATAATACAAGTGTACTAAATTTAGTTTAAACAGCTGCTTTATGTGGCTTTTTGAGCGATTTTCATTGAATTAATGATAAAGCGGTAAAAATGCCCGAGATATTCCGAGTAGAAAAATCCAAACCGAGGCCAAACCGTGCGAGAATCGTGCACAAAGCGTGTGAGAAACGTGTACAAAGCGTTTCGTGCAGCCTTTCGTAAACCGTGCAGCCTTTCGTGCAAAGCGTTTCGTGTAAACCGTGTAGCGTTTCGTGCAAACCGTGTAGCGTTTCGTGTAAACCGTGCAGCGTTTCGTGCAAACCGTGTAGCGTTCGTGTACCGTTCGTGCAGCGAGCGTGTGGGGTAGTAGCACGTCTCAGGGTCTGTACAAAAATAGTGCGTTTGCCCACTAAGCTATCTAGGCCATTCAAAACCTGCTTTTGATGCCGATAGAATTCTAACAGGGTCCCCCTACACTACACTGTCATTGAGAATGGAAGTGAGATATATAGTTATCTGGACATTAGAGGATCGTTACCAATACACGTTGTAATAAAATTAATTTTATTTATAAAGCACAATTTGCAACAACTCTGGGACGGAAGTGGATGTCATAATAAAGTGGATTTCTATATTAAATTTCTTCACTTAGGGCAGTTACATGTATGTCAGTTTAAGAGTTGTTGTAAATTGTGTTTTATAAATGAAATGAATTTCATGAGGTAAGATATCGACAAATAAGTTGATGAATCAAGAATAACATCAGTCTTGTTTAAAGCCATCATTTTGTACATGTAAATTTTGTGGTTAATACAATGACATTGTCAGGAGAAACAATCTATCATTACGTAAAATGCTGACCGACTTTTTCCATTCTGATTGTAAGGCGGACTAGTAAAATATTTTACAAAATAGTGGAAATTGGAAGTCATTAGTCCTAACAAATATTAAGGAGGAACATGTACAGAGCCTTGAGCTGAAAAAGTTCAAGTCAATAATTTTTTTCGCATTTTTTATATCTCTAATTTAATATTTCAGTAACGTTTGAAAACGGTTCTTTCATGAGATTTCTTAACTTATTTCAAAGACACGTCTCACTAATATCACCCTGTATAATGTTTGAATGAAGTTTCGATTTCTCTTGTTTACGAGGTCATTACGGAGTTCAGAATGCGCTTTTTTTACGCACAAATAATAAATATGTTAGATAATACTTTATACTCAAATATTTCAGAAAAGTCATAAAGTTTAAATTATCTGAAAGCATTTGTTTTAATTTTACATTGTATTTTGGTGGGATAATTTCAGCACTTTTCAAGGCAGCTTCAACGACAAAGTCTTCATTTTGGAAATAAAATATGTCAATAAATAATGCTAAATTCTCATGTACGATCAAATTTCATTTTTTCGTCGTAATTATTAACTGTATAAATATCGAAGGGTGACGTTTACCTCAATTTCGAACAGGACATCGTTAAATACGACGTTAGCATGATAAAAACGCTTACAAATTCCACAAGTAAAATCAAAGTACTGAAAGTACTCATGGGAGTTGAACATTGTTATCTGAAAGATCTCACAGGAAGTATAGGAACATCTTCATGCATTCAGATTCAAGTCAGCTAGAACTGATTTGTTAGAGATACAAAACGAAACATTAAAAATGATTTCTATTGCATTTAATAGCCAAGATCATGAGACTGCTCTTAAATTAGCTGCAGAATTGTAGCTCTCCGAAAAAAAGATTTTGACAGACCGGAGAGCTACAGTGCCATCCATTGAAAAAACTGTATATTTATTGCGCACGAACAGTTAAGTTTTGTTCTGGATTAATTCTTTCTAATTCTTACCTCAACAATTTGACCAAACCAAACAAACAACCCCCATCACCAAACTCGAAAATACTATTTTGTTGTTAGGTTTTAAACTTCTTTCAGTACCATTTATTATTAAAACTCAAACACTACCCTTATATTTCTGAAGCATTTGAATCAAAACGCCCCCTACTCTCTTCAGAATGTGTACAAAATATTTGGTCTCAAGAAACAAACAAACAAACACTCTTTATATTCGATGTTACCATCACCAGACACTAGATTGTCATTTTTCTTCCTCTGATTTAAACAAGTATTTGCTATTCTGTTTTGGGAATGAATGTTTCTTTTCGGACGCAATAATTAATTTTTATAGAACTCCATGCTTATTTATTTTATGAAATGTATCTATCTTTATAACTTAATCATCAAGTTTTGTTATTCCATAATTTTAAATTCATTTCAAGTAATATCTATATAGAAGTAAGTATGTCTGAATACTTTACACTTTGTTTTACGTTTGATTATTTTTCAATCATATTGAAACACAACCACTTGCCGATGGAGCTAGCTACATGTAAGTCTACAAATTTTTACCTATACACGGCTCTTAAAACCATTGAGTAGTGAGGGGTCGTTTTGTGCAAGCACATACAGCGACATGGGATTTCGGTTTATATGGTCTCATCAAAAGAGTTTATCTCCAAATGCATCCCATAGGATTCGAACCTGCGACGTAAGGATCAATTAACACCTTACGTTGAATCTCTAGAACAAACTATTTTAACAACTGCGCCACGCGAGTGAGACTTAAAGTTTGTGATTTTGATTTGATTCAAATGTAACTAAAAATGTAACTAAAAAAAAGTTTAACTAGCTACTACAAGAAAAAATAGTTGTAATCATGAGGAACGATCTTTCTCACAGATCGATCATTGGGATTATCATACCATTGTGTCCGTGCATACGCATGTATTCATTAATCTTAACTGTTTTAATTATATAATGAAATCAAATGATACATTTTATAAGGTAGTACTGCAATACAAGTACACACACATTTTTCAAGTTCAGATTTGGTGCTGTACACGTGACCAGCTGAATGCTGATAAATTCATAAAATTAAGGATGCAAAATTAATGTCATTTGAAATTGTGTGATCGAATATCAACAAACTTTAATGCTATTATTTTTCCCTTTACCAACGTAAAAAAAAATGAGTTGCATGTATCTGGTCTGACAAAAATTTTCCAGTCTAACAGATCATTTTACTTGTCAGAGCAAATAAATATTTTCCGCAGTGTTTTTTTTTAAAAGAAACGTTGTTCTGTCTCTTTATTGCTGAAACAAATTGAAAGAAGTTGGGTTAAACCTTAGCGTTCCTTTCCTTACATTTTTGTTTACGTCTCTATATTTAGACAATCGCGTCATTGTCAAACCAGTTAGACCAGTTGTTGCTCCTCGGATGACCTAGCACTTTTTGTAATGGAGCGTAGTGGAATCAGCCGAGGATTGCCGAATGATAAATGACGGAAAACTGGGACTTTTTTTCATACGGAAATCAAAATTTATGTGTCATTTCTCAAGAAAGATGACAAAAATATATATGCTATTCAAATTAAGTTAAATAAAATTCTATTTCATTTACTTTCAAATCATTTATGAAAATTAGATTAATTCAGAAAAATGAGATGGACTATTTTTATTGCGGAAGTTTCTTCGAGTTTATATAGACTGGTACGAGTTTGTATTGAATATCACAGGGGAGTAAATTGGGCGACACAGAAACACCACGACGGCCGCTATATAATTCATCGTAAAATTACTGCTCTAGAAACCGCGTGTCGGCCTAGGGAGTCTGAACATAGTTCAACTCCCAAAAACAACAACATCGAAATGTAGTGAACTTGAAAAGGATTTATTGATACAATTATTTTAATGATGCAAATGTCTGTGACCACATTTTGCAATATTTTCTGTCTTTCTTCTTATATGATTACGTTTATACACCGTAGGTTCCCTCTATCTGGCAAAGTGAGTGTAGATAATTTCAATTATTAGGTAAGTCCATCGTCGTAAAGCACGACCAAATTGTACGATCCTCTCCCATTCTGGCCGTGGTTGAACGAGGAGAGAATTCTTCGTAGCTCATTAAAGTATTGACCGATGCGAGTAAAGCATATTGTCGGATGGTGAACTTTATTGCGACCTTTCAATATCCAATCGCAGTATATGAAGTATTCCTTGTATACTGTTGATGTCAATTGTTGCGATGGACACAAAACTTCCCACTGACTGAATATGACGTCACAATAGAGAGGCGTAAATACTCAAGATTACCACATTTTAATGATCAAGCAGCTCTGGTAGGAGAGAGCATTAATGCAGACTCCGGACTGTGGCTCGAGACGATGGGGAAAGTTCGACTGATAATTTAACCTTTAATATCTTGTTACATGGAAATTGTTTTCGATTTATAATTATTCTTTATTGTTAATATCTAATTAAGAGAAACAGAGGCTACGTATTTGAGACTCGACTTGGTGGAATGATTACAGTTGCAAACGAAACAACGGATTTTTAAAATCCTATTGTGATAGAACATCGGCATTATCTGATAACATGACAAAGATCCACGATATCACAAGTTGCGCATCCGTTTTTGTCAACATTCTTAATTAGGCATTTTTTATACTTGTGGCACTTGTATTTTATTCAAAAATTCTATGATGATAGAAACCTATTTTCATCCTTTCAAGCCAGGGGTCCCGAGTCAACACATCACCGTTGGACCAACGGCAACAAAATGACTCAGGACCCCTAGATCTGGCTTGCAAGGATGACCTATCTTATATAGTTAACTATATACAAATGTACACGAATTTATTTACTTCGTTTGATCACGCTGAAAATAAAATGAAGGAATAAAGATATATACCATGCTTGTTACATGAATAAATATTTTGAATTTTTTCTATGGATTCGTAAAAGTTCTCAAAAATGCTTAAATGAAATATTTTTGAGGCCGATTTGATTCTGTGCATCAATTTAGATTTTAAAATTTTGGTTCACTCTAAAAGGGGTAAATTTTCAACATGGGTCAATATTTTTAGGACTTGCTTAGAAAATTAAGACCCCTTCGGCTCTTGTTCTACAAAAAACGATTTTTTTTCTGCGAGCGGGGGTCTTTCGTTGAAAAATGACCAATCAGCCATTATTCGATGGGGATCAATATTCGTCTTTACACTGGAATGCAAAATATTCGAAACATAAATTATGCAACATCGGTTGGTAGGGTATTCTCCTTCCCCCATGGAACCTGCCCCCGCCTCTGAAATTTTGGGGGACGATCCGTTTTCGCTCTGCTCCTATTTTGAATTGTTTTATGGACTTTTGATCTTGAATACTGTTCGTTATTCCCATATGTTTCATCCTAACTCTAAGGAAAATATTTTTGAACTTTATTATTTTTTTTATATCATATGAAGATATATTTATCAATTTAATCTATTTTCTTTTCATCATACGGTACTTGCCATGTTTCCCCAGAAATATGTTTTAAGACAATGAACTATTAATTGACAAACATCATGTTAACTTACACTGGGCAGCCACTTGTAAATAATTTATTCACTCACTTAAGGTTGGACACAATAGATAGGCCAAATTTTTCCTCAAATTCAATTTTTTTGAAACTTTGATATTTTGTTCTAGGATACAAAATCTTTCTTTAAATATGATATGAAATAAATTCAATCACACATTTTTTTTTTTACCTGCATAGTCTACATAGTCTCTGAAGTCAGACTCCTGTAAGAAGATTGTGAAATCAGACATTCGACTTGAAAATGAGCCCTATTTTAAAATTAATAATTGATCTAATGCAAATTTTTGTAATACTTTTAATAAAGATAACTTTTTTGTTACTTTGAATCAGTAACTCATATTGATACTGGACAATTGAGTAAAATATTAACTACAAATAGAACATACAAAGCATCAAAATTGAAAATTCACATGTAAATATCTGACAGTTTAAATTTTCTTAAGAGATATTGTATCATTCAATTTTTTACAAAAAATGAACAGAATGATTCAAATGGGTTCAAGAATAAAATGTGTAAAAATGAAGAAAATTGAACCAGTGGTTTCAGATATTTAGGCGATTAAAAAAATTTTAATGGCAAAAAAGAAAGAGATTAAGTAGATGACGTCACAGTATTTGACCCTTGACCTCTTGATTTGACCTTGACCTTTGTAGTACATAAAAACTAAAGACTCCTTATATATGTGTCCAAATATCAGCTCTCCACTATTTACGGAACAAAAGATACACTGCATTTTATAACAGACTGTTAGATGCTTGTTAATTGAACTTGATTAACGTAAACACATTCCAAAATATAAGCTACCAAGTTACCAATTTATAGGATTCTCTGGTTTTTTCACAAAATATGAGGCAAACGTGCAAAAACTTATTATTTTCCGTACAGGGATCATTCACTGTCATAAATATAGTAATAATATTCTTTTTTCTCCAGTACTTTTTAAGAAATGGGTTAAAATAGAATCCACAGGTGTTTGTCCTACCTCAATATAACCTTAAGCTGATATAATGGAAAATTATTTTTCTCTCCTTATTAATATTTTAATTTTCTGGGGTCGGGGTTGGGGTATTAATTGTAGATTGCCAATTATAATCGCATTTATCACCATATTGTGAAAAATGCTTTAAATACCAGCGCAAGGGCGATTACTCGTGCGTTATAATGGTAGTGATTAAATATTACCGAGACCATGGGTTTTAAATAGATGACGTAATATTATTTAGCACCTTATGACGCTGATTGTCATAATCTACCGAAAAAGCTAGAAGGGCAAATGTGTTGCAAAATATCACCCACCTACCCTTCCCTATGATTTGTGTACATATTTTGCTGCTTTCTCTTCTGTAATTTCAGTAACAGAAGCCTATTCTTAAATGGAAAGTGTTGTGTATGTGGAACACCCAAGCGGTTGGAATCATTATGTATACGGTGGGACCGTTTGGTATTCATCGGACATTTTCTGTTGAAACAAATGATTCAATACTGAGTTTTATTGGACATTTCTAAGGTGTGATGCATAATCAGTAAGTCAGTGACATTGATGATCATTGGCCATTATGTGTAATGTACAGTGTTACTGTACAGTGTTACTTTTTTAAAGTAAGGATTCATTCTTATTTCATAAAATACATTACAATAAGAACTTTTTATGAGTTTCTTTTATTGGTACAGATTGTTTTATATTTTAGTATTATCACATTTTTATATACTGATTAAATGTTTTTACCATGCAAAACACCCCCTATAAAAAAAAACGAAATGAAAAAACCAAAAAACTCTATACCGTATATACTCGCCTATAAGTCGGTATTTTGGGAATTTAATTTTTGTCAAGATTGTATGTCCGACTAATAGGCGAGTCATAAAAAGACAGGTATTTTTCTGGATGGCGAATCGTAGTATTCTGTAAACATTTTCAACAGCTATTGTTGAACAAAGTATGGATACATTAAATCATTTATATTTTATAAGATTATACATAAATTATATGTATTCAATAATTTTATTTCATTTTTAATCTAAAGAAGGCAGTTATTATTTTTTTATGATTTAAAGTTGAATATCGACTTCATCTTTTAAAATATTAATTGAAATTAGGGTAAAACATCAGAGCATTTATTAGAAATTGTCATATGATTCTGGCAAAAAATTGCACCGATTTATAAGCGGGTCAATGGTAAATCCCTGCCAAATAGCCTAAAAAAATACAACCGATTTATAGACGGACCGACTTAAAGGCGAGTATATACGGTAATTTTATATTCAAAACTGAAAATGAAATGTACATTAAGAAATCCTCTGATTAAAAAAATAGGTATATTCGTAAATTTGCATAAGTCAAATGTCTTACCGTAAACGGATAGCTTTAGTCTTGAAATCAAATTTAGATCGAAGCTCAGTGCTACCACTAACAACTTATTGTAAGCTAAAAATGAATTTAAATTTCTGTGTGCAACCATTCGCAGAGGTGAACTTATTGTCAGGTTCTAAAGAATTTAAATGTTTCCTTACATGTATGTGCCCAGTCTGGGTCTCTGTGATTAGAAGTTTGTAAATATCCACAATTTTTAAATAATTTTCAATTAAGAAATGTTCTTATATGTATATTTGTACATTTTATTGGTGCTAAATATGTTTCTCTGTTTCTAGTCGGTAAAAGAGCTTTATAGCTCATGTTCTTTGTTATGTGTATATAGTCCGACTATAAATAAAATTTACTTACTTACTTACTTACTTGCTTAGGACAAATTACAAGCTTTGGTTGTTTATTGATTTCATTTTTAATCGCAAATTTTACTTTTTTCATAATCATGAAGTCCAGCATTTTCAGGAATCCGCATACTGGAAATACGTTAAAAATTATGCGGAAACAAATACTCATTTTTAAAATTCAGGACCAGACTATTGATTGTATGTATTAAAATAAGAATGATACATTCTTGCTAAAACTTTTGACATTTAAAGAGACAAATAATGGATTGAGTAATAATGGATTGATTGTATACGGAATATTTTGCCAGAATAAGGTTTGATTGATGTCTGACAGAATGTTCAAAATAAAAAAAAATGGTTGTTAAGCAAACACTGATTGATCAGTTTCAACAAAAAAAGAACTAACATTGTGATACATCTAAGAAGGTCAAAATTTATAATATTTAAATAATAGAACATTAACATTTATTACATATCTTAACATGAAAGTGTACATGAATATTATACATGTAACATAAGCAAAATTTAGAACTAGTAATCACAAATTACCGATGGAGGCAGGTCGATCGAGCAATATACCTTCAAATGAAAGACACTCTTCCTTATTTAATAATAATATTGGAGACGAATACCATTATATTATGTCATGTCATGTTTTTTAACGATTATACAGTATTGCAAGTAAGACTGAATAAATACAACTTGTGTACCTATACACATATACCCACTGTACACTTTATGTATTACTTTGTTTTCCTTACTCTCGCCATATTTTGTGTCAATCCCCCTAAATCTCTCACACTCTCTCTTTCTATTCCCGACCTTAGTAAATATTCTGTAACAAAATATGATAACATATAATAACAGAGAAAATATGTTCACAATATAATAATAATACCGTATAGCGGGATTTATTAGCTTTTCGCTAGCTCAAATGTATGCCAATAATTTTGGCGTAATATTTTAATTAGCAGACACAGGGTTTCAGCTCTTTGCAGATGATCACTAAGAAGAGTACTGACTATTTTAGCCATTAAAATTTTAGCGGACTATAATCAAAACTTAAAACCAAAATAAGAACCCCGCTTAAATAATCATCTACAAATGTATACGGTATATAGTTATACTGTTTTTTTTTTAAATTATACATTGTTATCCCTAAGCAGGGCATAGAAATAACTCATTTTATCGGGAAGTTTAGAAATTTTGAAAACCGCTTTTTTTTTAAATTAAGGATATCCCTGGTATATTATTTTCGCTGCCATCCTACAAGTTTTCATAGTCATTTATCGGATCATTGTTTATTTCAAGGATAAACTCTCTGTCTTGATGGGCACGGAATCGTCCATATGATGACATCACAAATGTACAAGCATACAGAATGAACAGGATGAATGCAAAAACTCCAAGAACAAGTATACCTTGTTGCAGACTACTTGAGAAACGTATGCTGGTCGTCATCTTGTTTTCAGATATAACATCCGTATTCTTGCTTTGTTTTTTTAGTTCTATGAAACAAAAATAAAGTGTAACATAAGAGAATTGGTTGCTCTTTGAACTAAGATGTACTTAAATTGTATAGTGTGAAGGCATGTTTGACAATTAAGCCATGCTTTTACAATTGAATAATGTTGTGAACGTTCATATAATTTATAGAATCTTTATTTTGCACGAGGCTGTAAGCGTGCTTTGGTCTGTCGTAGCAAGGAAACTCAATAAAGATTTATTTTCAACACTAGTATTTCAGATCTCCTAGCAAAGGATCTCTTGTCGATTTAAGTTTTCTCGTGACCAAGAAGAAAACCATAAAACTTCTCACTACGAAACAAACGTTTTGTTGAATCCTACATGTGCAATAATAGTCAAAGTGTTTCGGATTTTTGAACAATAATTGAACAATGAAATTAAGGCTACGTGATGGTTTTTCAATATCTCATTAAATTTCATAAAAACAAAGTACAGTCAGAAGCAAATCAGATATTTTTTTGCTTCTATTTGTAAAGAATTGATATGTTCAAAACGGGTGAAAATTCATAGCCCTGTGTACGTTCTTGAAAAAAAAACTTCAATTTTATGATATTGTATTTATCATTCGTATAATACTTTTGAAACACATTCCCTTTCTCCAAAGGTTTTTTTGGTGATTTGTTTTAAAATTTCAATAAAAATATAAGAATTACTTCAAAAGATGACGAAAAAAAAGTTTACTGTCAAGTACTGTAAACCAATTATTATACGCGTCATTTTTTATTCGCGACTGACCGCCAGAGAACTTATCCGCGACGATTTATTTCCGCGAACGAGTGGTCACATTTTTTTTTATTTCCACGAGTATTTTTGAATCAAATAAAAATTTTATATCCGCCCATAAACTAGGTAAAATGGTAGCGTGAGGTCTGCTTACGCATTATTCAAGACATTCTATGCATTGCGTCCATTTAAAATCTTATATCCGCCCCTAAAGTAGATAAAATGTTTACCATGAGTATACTTCATACGCATTTTCACAACGCTCAAACGAAAATCGGAAAAAAATCTAGGAGATTAAAATTGATTTAAAACTCAGAATTGTAAAAGCTCCTCATACTAATTGGGTAATCGACGCTTTCTAAGATCTACACAGCCAAAGGGCAATTATTATAAATTGTTTGGACAGAGCAGGACTGGACCATAATTAGCCGTAATTAACCAGGCTATCTCTGACTTCGTCTGTAACAATAAATGAACAATAATAACACAAGCTGAAATGATTCTTGACATTTTAATCATTTTTAGACAAATAGTTTTAGATTTGCCTTTCGTTTTTATTTTTTCTGAATGTTTGTAATTAAATTATAACTGCTTCTTGTACACTAACAGTAAAGTTTTTCCGTGATTACTTGTTGAACCGTCGGGATCGGTATTGAAAAAAGGGCAAATAACTCTAAATAAATCACAAGTATTAGCTTTCCTAAAAAGCTTGTCTGACGTTGTTTGCTTAAATTCATAAAACGGAAAGAAATAATAAATTCAGTTGTATAATTTCTTTCATTCGAAAATATATCTTTTAAATTGAAGCTCCTGGCTCCAGGATCATGAAACAAACGAAGACTTAAGTGAAATTTTTAATCGCCGATAAAATATTTATTAATTATGGAATTTATTTCTTCATTTGCACATAACAACATCTCTGTGAAACAATGTTTAAATATCCCCAACCCTAACCCTTCTGGTCTGCTTGACTTTTACAACATTTGATTATAAGACTAGAGGTACTGTGAACAATGAGCTCACTAAATAATACCCCCGCCTCCCATATGAATATAATGGCAGTATCCATGTTTTGCTGTGGAAAATACAAAATATATGTCAGATCAAAAAGTAAAATAGGAAGTGCACAATGGCAATATATGTAATAAAGATTCTGTGAAAGTTTCATTAAATTTCCTTCAGTGGTATGAGAGGAGTTGCGGATAAGAGATGGGTACCCCAAAGCATAACAGAGGGACGGATGGACATACCGATTACTTTCTACCCTCCCAGTTTTTAAGCTGGGGGGGGGGGGGGGTTATAATAAAGATTTTGATCGACTTAGGCTTAAGATGTTTCAAGATCCCGGGTCAGCATTTTTCAAGTAATGTTTTATATGTTAAATGACCTAACTGATTTTTTATTGAACTAACAGAATAAAATGAAGGTTGTAAATGATGAAATCAATGGGAAGATCTTTGATCACTTAAGGGGCGCTTATAACCCTATCCCTGGCGATAACAATCTTGACAGAGCGTTTTACACATGCTGACCATTCCCCTGCTGTTCTTGAAAGCTTTCATTGCTTCTCAAACAATTTGATGTACAATGATTCTCTACCTAACACTGTTACGTAATTGATAGATGAAATTCTGAACTGAAGCATCTGGGAAAAGAAACAAGAAGATCGTTGGATACGGATCAGCAACATACAAATTTATTTACACAATAAAGAATTAAAAGCGAACTTGAATAAGACATTTTTCTCTCTTTTCACTGCATTTTTCTCAGGCACCGTATTATCAGTTTTTACAATACTTGGAGCAGGGCAACTAAGGAAAATATTTGACCACGTGCCTGATGTTTAGGTACTAGTAATTCAATGTCAAGGTATAATTTTACTGAAAGTGAGCAATCAATTATTTTACCATACCATGTAAAATGACTTAATCTTTGAAACACAACACAAGCAGTGAGATTTATAAAATCAGGCATTTTTTTTTATAGAGAACTGAAGCGGTCGTTCAAAGATGAAAGCACGAATTATACTAAAGACAAGATCATTCAGTAATGTAAATAAAAGCTCATTTCCTCCTGGAACGAACTATATGCGTTTTTGGAGATTATGCATGTATCGAAATTTCCACCATCGAACTATCTAAACAATTTCATGGAACGACTGCATAAATAAGCCCTGGTTAAATCTAGTACTGTCTGACGCCGTGACGTCAGACAATGATATGGGAATATAATGAACAACTGGTTTGCGACGATAAATATCCGAGAGCAGAGGTTACTCGCGGAACTCGCGGATATTTATCGCACGCGTATAATACTTGGTTTACAGTACTTAGTATATATGCAAGACAAAATGGATGTTTTTTATTTGTCATTAAGTTCAATTATTACATTGTATGCATCGTGTTTTCAATGAAAATAATTATATAGAAACTTTTTTTATAATGTGATTTTGCAACGTTATAAACATACATTATGTACTGAAAAGAAAGACATGTACAAATCTTTTTGGTATGTTGATTACGATTGATTTATATTTACAAGATTTGCTTTTACTTATTGATTTTTGTACTTAATACTTATTATTAAGTAATATACTTTTATTTTGCAACAACAATGTAAAAAGTATGTAACGTATTTTTAAGGCTTACCTGTAGTCAAAACAGTATCAAATTTAGTGAATCCAATAGCTCCAGAGGTAGTATTAAGGCTATTCTTACCAGTGTTCACATCTGTGTTTGAAATATATCAATGAACATAAATTTAATAGACATCAATTTAAGAATTTTGTTTTTTTTTATTCTTGTTTTGTAAACTAGTTATTTTATTAAACTCAGTTTAAAAACGTAAAAATAGCCAAATTCTTTAGACATAATGGGAATAAAACTTAATCATTTTACAGCCTGATTTATGTACATTTCTATTTATTTAACTTGGTTTATAAAAAAAAATCAACCATTAATTAATGAAACTAACTATTGTTCATTGTTCAGTCATCATCATTAAAAATAAGTGTCGAATTCAGGGGAAACAATTTTTTTGTAGATCTTTAACAAAATGAATTCGATTCTTCCTAATAAACGATCGAAAACAACTTCTGACAATTTTGTACACTTAGTTTCCATTGGCACGCAACCAGATCGAAAATTTCCGTAGTAATTTGTATTGTTAATATAGGTTGTTTTAAAAGAACGATCACTTTTTGTTAATTCCACCTTTTACACTACCTAACAACCGACTAAACGGTTTCAAAACTAAGTTTACTTATATAGCTATATAAACCATTAGCGACTGCATATGAAACATTAAACCTCAATTGATAAAATAACAAACTCATCCTTTTTCAATTTGACTTATTATATGAATAATTTCTAAATCACATCGAACTTCAGATAAATAGGCTGATTATGATGAGTCAGAACCAACTGTGTGTACTAACATCGGAGGTGGTTGTTCTGCTTTAAAGGGACATGGTAAAATTTCAATTGAATTTTTAAAACCAATTTTAATGTTTAGAAAAATTGAACATCACTTGTCGATTAACAAATAAGATACAGAACTTAAAGTTCTTCATAATGTAAACAAGACTCGTGTCTTGTTTTTGTTCATTACATACAGAAAATATCCTATTTATAACACATAGACATTCAGTAAATTAGTAGAAACTGTCGAATCGTTTAAAAAAAAGTATTGAAATCATAGACTTTGAACTAACATATATTAGTATAGTAACCTATGGAAACAAAACGTGATATTTTTTTGATGATCATCAGAAAGACCCTTGTAAAATATTTGTACAAATGGAAAAAAATATATTTTAGCTTAAACTGTGTCCATGCCCTTTTAATACGCATTTGACAATCTGTTTAAGTAAGATATTAAGATTTAAGTGTTTTATAATGTGAAATTATGTGTACTTACCATTTGTTTGACATCCAGAGACATGATTGCACAGGACCTCTCTGCACAAACATTGATGCTCGCAATTGCGACCATAACTTGGGTATCGACATTTATTTTCACATGTGATACCAATGAACCCATGTTCACATACTTGAAAAAACAAAATACATTAATAAATGGTGTTAAATTCTGCCGGGGCCTTATCAACTCAAAAAAAGTAATACTTGTTATAAAGTGAGACATGTTTTATTTACAAGTTGTACATGTTGATATTTTTTAAAATATAATCTCTTGAATAACTTGAAGTTGTTATAAATATTTTAAACTTGATCGTTGTCTGCAGCTGTGATTATCTAGCTTTTAATTTATTTTCTAAAAGTACAATCTTAAGGTCAGGTTTCAATAGATATTTAGCTTGAAATTTATAGAACCATATTTAAAAAAATATTAAAGTAGCATATGAAAGGTTTGTTTATATAATTTTTAATGTAATATTTTGATAACTTATACTTAGTCGAAGAAACAGTTGCGTGATCCAACATCGGAGGTGACTGTTCTGCTTAAATACTCATTCGACAATGTGTTTCAGTGCATGTAAGATATTAACATTTAAGTCTTTCTTATGTGAAATTATGTGTACTTACCATTTGTTAGACATCCAGAGACATGATTGCACAGGTCCTCTCTGCACAAACATTGTTGTTGACAATTGTGGCCATAACTTGGGTATCGACATTTATCTTCACATTTGATTCCAAAGAACCCAGTTTGACATACTAAAAAAATAACAGGCATAAATTTGTAGTGTTACACCGGGACCTTTGTTATGAAGTCAGACATATTGTGTTTACAAGTTCTAAATATTTTTGTAAGTAGATTATAATATTTTGAATAAAATGAAGTGGTAATATTTTTAACTTTATCATTTCTTGTGATCTTAAAGCTTATAAAACTTAAATACATATCTTGAAATTGGATTAAAAAAATTATAGCTAGAAATATATAGAAGCATTTTTTAAAAAATGAATGTTTACTGGAAATATTCCTTGTTTTGAAATACAGCTTACTGGTGCCTGTTATTGCTGCCGGAGAAAGAGTTTGAGAACCATCTACAAAATAGTATGCAATAAATAAAAATACAACAAAGTTTACAGAACAAGTAAATTAACCATTTATTCAACATTTTAATACGTGTTTATATTTTAAGGTCCCGTTGTTTCAAAATTCAAGCGACGTTTGATGTCAATGACCAGCAGTATTAATAAAGCCACCAATAATTGTGTTGATATCAGCCTTAAAAACTTTTTCTTGACTTTGGATTACGCATTGTTGTACAAACTTACCTTGGCATCCATGTTCCCTATCACAATATTCCACTCCGCAATTACATGTTTCCTGGCATCCTTTCCCAAACCCTGGATAAGGACAAGGAATATCACAATCTCGTCCTATTAAACCAGGGCCACAATCTAACAAATAATAATTGAAAAAGAGTAATCACTGCACAGAATGCAACAAAATCGAATGATTAACAGAACATCATGCCTGAACATAATGACATGCTTGACGAGTGATTGATTGATGGATTGTTCGCTGTTTTAGGTCCAATTAGAGAATTTTTCTCTCACAAAGAGAAACGTTCACGGTAGCTCAGTCGGTAGAGCACTCTCTGCCTGATCGAGAGGACGTGACTTCCCTGACCAGCCAAAGTCGAGGTAGATAAATAATAGGTAGAAACTGTTTATTCGCCATGCGCTCGGCACTTTGAAGTGAAAATTACAAATGCTTCGGATGAGACCTTAAAAACCGAGGTCCCGGTAATGGCAGGTGTTGGCACGAATAAGAAATGGTTCGAAACAACGACTTTCCGAGCGTAGATATTTGGGGAGCGAGGATTATTTTTTCTGTTGACAAGAAAAGCCAATCGAAACGGTTCTCAAGTTACTAAGTTTTTTTCTGAACGTCTGATTGAAGTATTGCTACTTTACAACGTATCTTAAAAATGTAGGCACATTACAAGATATTTGTAAAAGATACTAGAATACTTGTATTTCATGTATTTCCAATATAACCCGACATGATATTATATAGGAATGAGTGTTTGGTGTTTGCAGCCTTTAAAGCAGTTTATAAATCACAAGATTATAATAAATATACATGTACAAAATATATACAAGATCGGACAGTCATAGAAATATTGTCAGATTTTAATTTGTTACTTACCTTTAATAACTGCCGCATAAACAGTTGTATTTTTCCTTAAAATGAGGAATATATATTATATATTTTCTCAAATACATGTTTTAAACGGCTTTAATGGTCAAATACAATAAAGCTTTTTTAATTAGACATAAAGTTTAATTTGAACTACGTGTCTTTAGATAATTTAAACTGCACATGGACAAAAGCATCAAATCATACCTTCGAGGACTCTCATGAAAAAGATAAAAATATGTTAAAGTCAAATGGCAAATTAAAACATATCTTGCCAAATTTTCCATGTACGAAAATGATGCCATCATTTTCCATAAAAACCTAGTTTTTCTCTTTTTAATTTGACATCCTCAATATGTGCCAAAATACGCATTACAAGGAAGAGTTTCAAGAAATAAACATACAACTGTGAGTTATCAAAATTCAAGTTGATGCTTATTGCATCAGACAGATGTATAATATTTAGATATGTAGAAGGAAATATTACAAAAAGGATCTTATAAAATGATTAGTTTATTGTACAATTATATCTATTTTGATGTAAATGCGATGATTATGAATCTAAAGGAGTAAAAGATTTATCGAGCCCAAAGAGCCAGCTGAACCTTGGTTTTCGATGGTGGAAAATCATCATAGTGACAGAAAATTGCTGCAAAATTATATATAATACCCACAGTTTCAAATGCAGGAGGGTATACAGTGATCGGGATGTCCATCTGTTACGCTTTGCAGAATCCAAATTTGACCTTTTGAACGGGCACAAAATTTGGATTTCACATAGTAAAACATGGACATTGCCATTCTTTCTATGATATTGAAGAGTAGCCATCTCTTATCCATTACTCCTCAAAAACTACATAATAAAATTAAATCACATGCTTTATTAAATAATGTCTAAATGCACCTGCTATTTTACTTTTTGATCTAACAGGAAAGTGGAAGGGTATTGATGATAGGTGTGTCTGTCCGTCTGTCTGTACGCCCGTCCGTCTGTTATTTCAAAGGAAGAACGATTATCATAATACATATATGCAGTATATTTTTACTTTTTATCTGTATTTTGTATTACCCCAAAATGGAACATCTTTCAAGGGGGTCAATTATTTATAAGACTTGCATATAACATAATGACCTTTGGGGCTAGGGGTTCATTATTTGTCGTTGAAAATGACCCCCTGTTATTATTTGATGGGGTTAATATTCGTCTTTACACCGTCAAAGCATCCCTGGACTAGTTAATTGTCTACTCTGAAAGGTGAAATAGGTTAACTCATTTTTCTTTGTGATAATTAGTCAATTAATGAACAAAGAAAAATACCCCACACGCTTTTCTTCTTTTCCCTTATCTTGAAATCTTGCAACCAGTTATATTAATCCAACCGTGTTTTAAGTAACAATCAGTCAAAAAGACATCTGATTAAAATGTTGAACTTCCTTCAATTTAATTTATTTTTAGCACATTTTCTTGAACTACCCTGTGATCAGAGAGAGAGAGAGAGAGAGAGAGAGAGAGAGAGAGAGAGAGAGAGAGAGAGAGAGAGAGAGAGAGAGAAAATGTTAATGTATGTTTTTATAGGGAAAAGGGAAGTTGTAGTGAGACGTACGTTTCAAATTGTTTTCGTGAAAACAGCTATATCTGTATTTTAAAAAATGGTTGTTACTAAAACATGGAACGGAAACGGAACACGGAATATGTGATATCAAGTTATTCACTAACTTTACAGTACCCGCTTCGTTATTCTTTACAGGATACACGATACGATAGAATACACGCACGACATGATAGGATACACGCACGATAAGATAAACGCAAAACACGATACACGCAAAACACGATAGACCTGATAAACGATCTTCACGATAGGATAAACGCAAAACCTGATAAGATTGTTTCAAAATGCGGAACGTTTTCTGACAAGACGAAAAGATTATTTTATTTAGATACTGCAATATTTTCATTTAAATACTTGCAAAGCTTCAAATCTAAATTATAAAGTACATTTAATTTTTTTAATTTTAAAAATTGAGATCACTGGTAATTTTACAAAAGTTGTTTATTTTTATATATTTTTTTGACAGTGAATATATGGATAATATGAAATGGAGACTGTAATTTTTTTAATTTCTACTCAAGGGTGTGAATTTACGATTATTTGTGTGAATGTTGAAATTCCCATCTTAAGGTTGAACTATGACTCGTTTAATTGTGGATATTTTAACGTAAATGTAGTTGTTGCACAACAATCCCTTACATAATTACGTGCCGTTTCTCACGGGTACTATTATAAATTTATAAAACTCTATATATTGATTTATTATTTATGAAAAAATATATATTTGTACCTAAAAAACTACTAAACTACTAAAAAAAAGTAATAAGTTATTTCACGGAAGAAATTTACGCAATAAATTAAATATTTGTATTTAATGTCTAAAGCTTACAATCTGCGCTTTATCCAAAAATCGCAATTAAATATCAAAATCTTAGGGAAAAAATACATGTAGAAGACCGGCTGAAAGAAAGGTTCAAAGAAATCGGCTTTAAAGAACTACATTGTATATAGTTCAAGAAAATTAATTTCCTGAGTAAAAATCTAAATAATTGTTAATATAATGGCGCTCTGCATCAATACCTGTAAAGCGTGTCAACAGAATATGAATCTGCTACAACTGCACATGTACAGTGTACATGTACGTTACGCTGAGCTCTCACATATGTATTTGTAAACATTTATATATTATATAATTAAAACCTCGTATTAATTAACGAACATTGAATGATAGAATATTTTTTTTTCTTAAAATACAAACCACAAAAATTAAAAACAAATATTAAAAGAGTGAAATTCGACTTTTCCGACTAAATAATTATAAATCATTGCTATTAAACTTTGTGTGTACTGTTATTAAACCCTGAAAATTATTTTAGATTTACCCAGTAATCTCATATAAGAATTCGAAGGGCGGTTGATTTCACACTGAAAGTCCGTAACCGTGCAAATTGAAATTAGATAAAAATGATCGAACCAAATAGCCTAAAATAATAATTATTGACCTCTAAAATAAAGTTATATACGTATGGAATGAAATCGATTAATACTTTAAATTGATTCGGTGCAAAATATTTACCCATCTTGCATGGTCACTGCGGAATCACACAGTCACTTCTTTTTTATTATTATAGTGAAATACCGTAAAAAAAATCAATGCAAGCAAATTTTCATATTCTAGAGTATTAGAATTATTTCAATCTTTTTTGACGTCTCCATATTAATGAAATATTCTGGAGAGGGACGTTAAACAGTATACAATCAATCAATCAATCTACGATCAAAGAAATTGTTTCCTTTAGAATTAATTCTGACTGTAACCCGATGAAAACCCGGTGATCCGAAAGAAAACCCGATGATTCGAAGTTGATGTACAATAATTGCAGTTTTTTTTTGAAAGTTTATTAAAAGACGTATTTACATAAACATTAAGGAAACATGGTACAAATAAAATTAATCAGCGGATTGAGTTGAGGAACTTTGATTCATAAAAATTGATTTATATGATTTTTTGTTTATATTAAAGCAAGGAAATGATTTTTTTAAATCAATAAATTGTAAAATTATTTAATTGATTTAGAAAAAATATTGTATGAGTGTAGTTCACACAAGTTATGAACAGAATCCCGAAAATATATACTGTTTGACAGAAGAGAGAGCAGTTCAGCTATGTTGACGGTGAACACACATGGGCCGAGCTGTCATTTAGGGGGATAGGGGAGAAGGGGGAGGGGGTGTTGACCGCACAGGAAGGCAGTGTGCTGATTAGAGAGGTACACAGAAGTGTCAGTTTTCTGGCAAAGGAAGGCTCTTCAGGTGCATTATATTTCCAGTTTATTTCCACGCCGAAAAGGTAGGCTGTTATAAGACATCATGTTTTTTCCTGTATGTTTTTTTTTTACATTATCTAATGCCAGATAAAATTAATGAATTAATGAAATAAATAAATTTAAAAAATTGAGCCTTTACGGATAAAATCAGAGTTAAAGTTATCTCTATCAATTTCTTAAATGCTTCGTTATTATTTCTTTTAAATCAAGATTTCAAATAATTATGCATACATGCAGATCAGAGACAAAAACACATTTCTAATAGTTCCAGACGATTGATCGGGAGAAAATGAATATTGCATTTAAAAAAGAAAAATATACATATCAATCCCCTGATAATTATTATTATAATTTTTCTGGGAGGAGGGGGGGGGGGGACGTATACACCGTGCCGTACCGAAAATCCTTCTCTAATGACTCTGACTAATTTAAGAAAATCTTTAATATTTCTCTTAATGATGAAAAACTATGTGATGAAACGTTCTTTTTTTTTTCTTGGTTAAAATTATCTTATTTTAGTTAACAAAACGAAAAAGAAACTCGGAATACTTCAGTTGTTTCTTCCTGAAGTAAAGATAAAAAGCGAGGGTTTCCGAATAAACACGATAAACGCAAAACACGATAAACGATAGAACCTGATAAACGATCTACACGATAAACGCAAAACACGATAGAAAACGCAAAACACGATAAATGGAAAATACGATAGGAAAAACCCCTACATAAACAAATACATGGGCGCAGACATTTTGGACACCCAAAGTTGTGCGGAGGAGAAAATGCTACGCTGGCGCGTGATTGGTCAATAAGAGAAAAGACTTGATATGTATTTGACAAGTGAAATAAAGTTGATAAAAATGTAATATCAAGACTTGGGTTTCTTTGAGATATGTAGGAGTTACAGGTAACAATTTGAAAGGAGGGGTGCCCTTTGGTTAGAGATTTTCATTTGGTGTCAAACGCACCTTGTTGTAAACAAGTGGAAATTGAAAGTAAAAGTGCCGCGTGACGGTATTTTTTCTGTCATGTTTTGTTTTCCAATATCTCGAACTTTCACGACAAAAAGGCCATTTGCCCGAAATTCAATATATGTATGAGTGACAGGGGCTCAAGTTTGTATGGAAGTCTATGGGAAAACATTTAGTTGTGTTTGTCCGATACGATAGGATACACGTACGATACGATAGGATACACGATCGATACGATAGGATACATGCACGATAGGACACGATGTACTGTAGGTATTATATCTCATTCATAGAAACCATTAACTTCTATCTCAAACGCAGTAATTTTAAAACATACGAGAGGTAAGGACTCCTGAAATTACCGAGAGAATTTCAAAAAAAAGTTTATCACAAGTACATCAGTGTTAATGCTATCCATCGCACCTGGAACGGGGTATAAAAATATTTTCATACAAGTTCAAAATCTATATTCTTCAAATCTACTTTACTGGTTGCCTTTTGTAAGCCGTCATTGCTTTGACGTCAAATGGGCATCAAACTGGTCAAGAAATGTATTTACTGTTTTTACATTTCTGTGTCAAATAAACCTTAACATAATAAATAAGTATTATTTGGATTATAGATGTAATTTATGATGTTTTGATGCAAAATTATACTTTAGAAATGATTAAGGAAGATTTTTTTTTACTTCCTAAACTTTGGTGGTAGGCCGGAAGGCAAACGCGAGAGTTTTTCCAATTCAGATATATTCCATTCTAAAAAATATATATTCATTTTGAAAATGATTTTTGTAAAAGCCGAGGAATAATAACAAATATGCATTTTTAAAAACCTGCACAGAATTTAGTAAGGAATAATGTGAAAATCTTTATAGTACAAGACGCTGTTAAAAATTCGTTATTTCTTCAATGCTAAAACAAACGTCAAAATTGAATTTTTTGTTTATGTATTTCTATATTAAAACACTGGGTAAAAACATCTTATATTTATTAGTAAAATAATGATAATAAAAAAGAAAAGGAATCCTTCATTAGTGATATCGTATCAATGAACACAAAATTATACATGGTGTATATCAATATTTCTTTTCTTATTACATGAACAAGTGTTGTTACAAATCAAATAAAGGCTGAAAAACATACAAGCAAAACTAATCATCGCTATAGTTATTTTGAAAAGGACAGGCTTTCTGCTCATCCCCAACGCTCTGTTTACGCAAACAAGATCTACAAAATAAAAATGTTCTTCACATTTTTAAACAAATATATCTATAAAAAAGTTTAAACTTATAAATTAATGAAAAAAAATTAATGATCATGCATTAAGTCCATATTTATTTTACAGATGTGCAAAAATTAAAAAAAAAGCCGAACCTTTTCTGATATAAGATGCTGTAGTAGTTTTACCTCCATATGGATTTAAAACGGTGTTTTTCTTTATTAATCCTCCAAACAAGGTAGACGTCACATAATCAGTATTATTCAACTTCATATCATAATGACTGTTTTGATGTGATAAAGCTGTCAACGATAAAGAAGAGTTTATTGTGTTGTATCAAATGGCTCTAAATATATAGAAAAGAACTCCAGATTATTTTTGTTATAATTTCAATTGAAATCAGAATGGAGGACCATCGGACTGCTCTATAATTTTAGGTTTAAGTTTTGATGTATTTGTTTGAGGTGGGAAAAGTTATTAAGAATTAAAGATTATAAATTGTAGATTAAAAAAATCATACATCATGCAGAATGTTCTTTTATCGGCCAATTATGAGATACACAACATATATCCATACGTCTTTATCTGTATTACTCAGAGTTGTATATCATATACACTATCGACAAAAGAACAAGTCCCCTTTTTTACCGTTTTTGCACGAAAATGGCACTAACATGAATTTCATTGTTTGTTATGTAGCAACACAGCAACTGTAAATATTTCAGTATATTTTATTATTAACTACGAATTCAACCTTCCAAGCAAGATTTTAGCAAAACAAGACTATTCTTACTACCGTATAAGTGGAAATTTTAGCGAGACGCAAAAAATAGTATTTTATATTTAGCGAGATGTAACTTTAGCGATTAAAGATGCTCACTAAAGAAGATAATTCTACAGAAAACTTTTCGATATCCTAGAAAACTTCTTAAGGTAGGATTCTTCTCTGGTTTCTGACTAGATGGAATATTCATGTACATTTGTTAATATGTCTTATATACTTAGATGTAAGAGATTTAAAAGACCATATTTTTCTTTCTTCATCACAATTATGCAACATTAAATAGAAATGGTAAACTTCGTTTGAAAACAAGCAGGGACTACATTTTAGGCGGAATGGTGGCGTTTAAAAATATCTTCTTCTCTGTCTCTCAAAACTATAATAGAACAATGAATTTAGTTACAATTTTACGATCAAAGACTAGACGAAATTTTCAAATGTAAGTTAAATTAATAATAAGGGACTGAAGTTTCAAAATATAAATAAATCAGATTTTTCATACATACTAGTACTATGTTGTCTTTTAAATAATTCAAATATAAGTACAGATTTGAGCTAAAAATCCGTAAAAAGTGTTATTTCTCTCTTAGTTAACGATTTAAACTTTATGTCTTCAAATCATTTTGTACCTTTATGTGACAATTTTACTATATATAAAAACAACTAATAAATCCTAAAAATTTAAGAGAAGTAGAGGAAATTTGAATAAGCAAATATTTTTTGGATTGGCACTATTTAAAATATTTAATAATTGAATTGTTTTCATATCTTATATGAAGTTTTTTTCTTAGAAGAGAAAACGCAATTTGTAGTCTTTAATTCAAAGAAAGCGTTCAAATATAACGGTATTGTTTCATCAAATAACAATTCTTATTTTCATTTGTTTGTCGACTCGATATTGCCCATTGAACTTGAAATAAAAGACAACAAGGAATCGGCAACATGTGTTTCATTTTTGAATGTTTTATTGATTGTATACAATAAAAGGTCAACAACTAAATTGGTTGACATTCAAAATGACTTCATCTGTTCCGTCATCAATTTTCCTTCCTGATGTAATAATCCACAATAATCTAGTATGGTTTTGTGACTTTCAACGTATTCGTTATTCTACAGCTAGCCTTTGCTTTGACTCAATTTTTAAAACGAGGCGTGACACTCCCTGAAAAAATGCTGCTAGAGGGATTTCAACATCCTTGTTTTAAGTCGGAGATTTATAATTGGTAAGGTAGTTATAATGACCTTGTTAGGATTTTAGTTCTATCATAAGAATTTTTTTGGATGTTTTGTTTCACAACGACTATAAGGGTTTTGCTGAATTAAAATGATTACATGTACGAAAAATCCTTTTATCTGATCAAAAGATTGAGCTAAGGGCGGCTGTGACAGATAAACAAGGGATGCTTACTTTTCAAATGCACCTGGTTCCACCTATGAAATTTCAAGGGGTCAGTATTGATGCCTTCGTCACATATTTGTATTGTTTACAGACCTACCACTATTCTTTTTTACCTTCTTCATAATACCTATGTTTGCACCAAACTTCTGAGTATGTATTCCTTTTTGGAAGCGCCTTGGATGCAGAAACTAAATACTTTTTGGTAATATAAATCTTGAAATATACGTAAATGATCCAACTTCAATTTTTTTTATCAACGTTTGTTTTTATGCGCAGTTATTAATTTTTTACATTTCAAATATCTTTGAGGAAAACATATCATGAAGATGAATTATATCTCGTGATCCGAATGGAATCATATTATTGTTATGAATTTCTTGGCTATAAAACCGTAAATTCAACTCAAAAAACTCGTATTTAGCAATCGTACCATTTTATTCACTTACTCATTTGATCTCCACATCCAAATGTATTATTACACAATTCTATGTTGCAGTTGCATTCTTTCTGATACTCATCACCATAATTTGGATACCGACACGGCTTCTCACATGTTGCTCCAAAAAATCCAAGGGGATAGTCTATAAAAAGATCATTAAATGGTTTTTCGATACAGAAACATTTATTAATTCGAAACAAGTACTAGTATTCTCCTATGCTTAGTATAAATCACGTCAGCTATTAAATTTTAAATAAAATTTTAAAATTTTAATCTGAACTGATAATACCTCCCGTAGTTTGGAACATCCAAGCACATTGGTGGCAATTTTTCTTATCACAAGAGCATCGAGAATTACAATTGACACCATAGGAAGGAAAAAGACACTTAATGCGCCGCTTTTCATAAACGTACCCATTTTTTTTATTCTGAAAGGGTTAAGTCTACAATGAGGTTAATTTCGTTTTGTTTATTTTTTCAGATGTATATATTAAAATAATTCATCCTCTATATGAAGCAGAATACCTTCTAAAACTGCTGCATCTCTCTCTGTAATGAACTTTCTCGAAGGTAGTGGTTCTCTGAAAAGAAAAATTGAAAAGATTACTGTAATTTCATCAATTTTCGTCGGCATCAATTTTCGTGCATTTTGTGAAACAGGCATTTTTCAAGGATGCGTAATTTCGTGGACAAAAGCATTGCCTATACAAATGTATGTCATATTTTGTAATTCAATGAACGTTTGAATTCGTGGATCTGCTCAACAACGAAATCCACGAAAATTGGTGAGCAACGAATATTGATGAAACCACAGAATCCATTATTTTTATTTCTTTTAAGCATATGCGTATTTATGATCATACAAATCAGACACTTAGATGTCTCTCACCTGTCAGATGATAAAAGATTATAGAAAAAAGTCGAAATAAATTTTACCCGTTTGTTAAAAGACAGGTGATCCAGACGTAACATATAATTATTTTCAACGTTAAACACATCTGGTTTACAAAACACATTTTAAAGCAATATGAGCTGCATGTTTGACATTGGAAATTTTTATTACAAATTTGTGATTAACTAATTAAATGACAGAAAAATAAATCATTTATAAACTTCTGTTGTTCACATTCGCGATGGAAAATTTATTATTAGCTTTGATTGAAGCAAAATTGAATTATTGCCGTCCTGTACAATAATGCTTTCTTATATAAAACTGTATGTACGGTTGTACAGAAATATTTCTTCTGAAACATTTTTAAACTTTATTTTGGGCTTATTAGTCATAAGGGTTTAAATTATATACAGATTAATTATAATAGCACATTTTACCAGCAAAATAAAATTTTCAAAGATACAGCTCATATTGCTTTAACCGTACTGAAGCAAAATTTCCGTAACTTGAACCATGCAGAATGGTTAAAACGCCTATGTTCAAAGTAAAGGTCTGCAGTACCATCATCGTATGATTATTTACAATCAATTCGGCTATTTCAAGAGTGCATGTCCCATATTTTTGAAACTGAAACGGAAAAAGGATGTAAATACATTTATTAACCACAAAAAGAGTGCAAATTGTGCGCGGAAAAAAAAAACAAAACATCGGTCTTAATTTAAGTTACAAATCTGAAATTATGAACTGTTTAAAAGTTAGCTAAAGACCATGATGTTAGCTACTTATCTTATTTATCGTATGTGTTTAATATTTTTGTTTATAATGATAACGTTTGATATTGGTGAGAGATACATTCTTGCGAAGAATTTTCCATGTTATTTCAGAACAAGGTGTTTAAACAATAAATTGCCATGCACATTTAACTATGAATATGTCTTTGTATTTTTGTCTAAATGCATTGCTTACCAAATAAACTGTCCTAGACCTGTTTTTAATTTTCGAAAACGTGTTTCTATGTTGGTAAAGGCCAACGTTCAATAAACATTTCCTATATTATATGTATTGTTGGGAAAAGATGGGGGGGGGGGGGTCCCCCTTGTTGCTATGTACCTGACCTCAGGTGGTTCATACCCATTTTTAGTGTAGAAAGGATGAATTGCATCATTATAAATCTGAAATTGAACTAAAGTCTTACATCTCATTTTACGTACGAGTTCAGAAAATTTTTTGAGTTAATGCTGTAGACGTACTTTTTTCCAAGGGGTCATAATTTCGCGGAATCTCAATTTCTGTTTAATCCGCGGGTAGAAAATTACGCAGATTTTCTGGATTGTCTCTATATGCCTTACATTTTTATCAAGTACACTTGGACAAATTTCCGCGGAAAATTTGTGACAGCGTACATAGCGTAAATTAATACCACGCAGAAAAAAGTACTCCTACAGTAGTCGATTTTTGCCACCTTTTTCGAAAGTGTTGTTATAAATTTCATCCCTTCTGTTAATAAAATGTATTTGGTAAGATTAAATATATGTTCTTTTGGATAAAGGCCATTGGAGTAAGACTTTCTTTCTTTCAGACTTTTTAGTTCATTGCCCTTATAGATTGTTGTCTCCTTTTTTGTTTCGATCGAAACGACGAGCCACTCTGTTAGTTGTACATGTGAAAATGTGAGCACATAATAAAATTAACGACATCACATGAATACTATCCTGCACGAATTAATAGAATAATCCAGATGTACTCATTTTGAGCTAACCATAAAGATACACTTCCATTTTAATACAATCTGAATGAACAGTATAGCAGCTTAGTCAGGCGAATATTTCCCTCTCAATGTTGTTTGCCTTTGCCCCCTGTTTCTATTCGGTCCCGACTGAAGTAAAATTTTGGAAAATAAAACAACAAATAAAGGACCAAATATGAACTTAATGAATGCAAAATTCATTTTTCTGATTTGTTTATCAAAACAAAATAAGAAGGAAAATTGTAAAAAAAAAAAATTTAAGTTGCGTCAAAATAGAGTAAGGTAATCTTGATTTTGTAATGAATCGTATCTATGATCTTCTTGTGACTGACTGCTGGAGTCCAGGTTTGTACACATTTGTGTAGTACTCTTGAGGTCACTTTAACTGAAATTCATGAAAATATATGCATGAGGAATGATTTGTAACAAAATCATAAAATTTGAAAGGTTTTTTTTTTTATCTTGCCTCCAATTTTTTTTTACATACTTTCATAGCATATTACATGGTATAATTCTTCTAACTGATCAGTCATATAAAACGTTCAATTTTCAAATTACAGGAAGAAATCATGAGTCTAAAAAGTGTTAAAATGAATTGCAGCTGAGGTTAAGTTTATTTTCCTACCTTTTTTTATAAACTGTAGAAGAGAGTTATATTCAATACTATTGATAAAAGAGAAACTGCAGCCAGAATTGCCAATGCAATCACTAAAAATAGACTTGAAATAAATTGTTTATTGTTTAACTGTTATAGAATGCAAAATATCAAACTCTATCTTATTTTGAATTAGAATTCCACAATTTATTCTCAAAATGCTTATTTGAGGGACCGACTGGAGTTTCCATTGTGAAATGTTTCGTCATAGTTAAATGAAACTTATTTACTGCTTTTTTCTACGTAATGAGTAAAATTCAATAAAATTATCAAATTGTAGGTTATATAATTTAATTAAAATTTTATAATAATAAACTGAAGCTCTAAATTAAAGAAGGGGTCTTAAAAGTTTTTAAAGAAGAATAATTAAATACGTATTTAAGACTCCAAAGTCCGATTGTCACGCCATAGTGTGATAAAGTCTCCCAAGTCCGATGGTCTGCGATAATGACCGCGGTCTTTACTGACGCCACAGTCCGATGGTCAGCCAATGTCCGACGGCTCATTTCCAGCGAGACGCGATTGGCTAAAGTGCGATACTCTGATTCGCCAAGATCCTATGTAGCGGAGGACAATCAATGTTTATGACGTCTCAATAGTCTGACGTCAATCTTTCACGCCATTGTCCTTCATTTTAAAGGTATCAATTATTAGTATTATAAAGTGAATAAGAATAAAAAACCGAATAGATTTTTTTCTGCGCGAATTTTGAAATATACCACTATCGACAAAACAATGATATAAGCATTTTACTGCTCTATTTCGAATCTAATTGCAAAAATTTTAATGCAAAATGATAAATGTCTCCGATGTTCATTGAAAATGCAGGAACTTCTCTATGCTTAATTTGTGCCAATGTTGGCTAAATATTCAAAATTTGAATATATTCATTGTATTTAAAAGAATTGTTTTGTGGAAAAATACATTTCTAGTAGAAAATATAAA
Organism: Saccostrea cuccullata; assembly: GCF_032062105.1. Taxonomy (NCBI): domain Eukaryota; kingdom Metazoa; phylum Mollusca; class Bivalvia; order Ostreida; family Ostreidae; genus Saccostrea; species Saccostrea cuccullata. The sequence continues at coordinate 32,526 of NW_026936192.1, read as the reverse complement.
AATTAAACTATTTTAGGAAAATCCAAAAGGTTAAGATGAAGCACATACCTTTGGCACCTACTTTGTTTATCTAAGTTTTCCTCTGCACATTTACATGTTTTTGACAGCCGTTATAGAACCCTGGATATGGACAAGGAAGTTTACAATTTTGTTGTCCTGTAAAACCAGTGTTGCAATCTAACAAATTATATTTCATAAGCACTTTTGCTCGATTGATATGCTTTTCTGTAAAGACCTCTTGAAAGGGTTATCATTTTGTAATATAGAACTATGAACTTATTTGAGATGTGATCTCAAATGATGCTTTAGAGAGTCTCCAATTCATCCTGGAAAATAAGTTCATGCATTTTAATGACATGCGCAGCACAGTTAAGGTTACAAATGGAAATATCGGCGATTTTTAAAGATAAAAAAATACATACTTTATAAGGATGGGCAATTCTTTTTAGGAATTCACTGATATCAAAAAAATATAATGTGGTTAAAATCTACATGTTGGGGACATTTAGATTTTTTATTTAGACTTGTCATGTGATGTCTACGTCACATGACTTTGTCAATATTATACATGCAGTTTAGAGGTCATCAATAAATTTCAATATTGCAAGGGCATAACCAAGTTAAATACCTTCGTTTATTTAATAATCCTTTTCAACACTATATGTAGTTTGTGAAAAGTGCTGGAACCTATATAGATTCCTTTTTTTTAATTGGTAAAATTTAATTTGTTGGACTCCAGGTTGAATATTTTACTAGTCAACTACATTAAATATAACTATAGTTAATTTATATGCAAGATTTCAAGAGGTTCGCAGCACTTTTCAAATATTTTAATGCTTCTTGAGTTTATGTGAGAAATTTTGACAAGATACATTGAGGATATGCCCTTGCAATAAATCGATTTATTATGGCCCTTCCATTATTTTTTCAATGAATCTGCATACAAACATACTACAGTATAGCTTGTCTGGAGAATGCACATACAGTTTATAACTAAAATACTAAAATAGACATCGCATCCAAGTTAACGGCTTTTTATTTTACTGCAAATAATAATTTATTTGAGAACAAAAGACATTTCTCATGGTACAAAAAGTGACTTGATCAGCCTCTCACTGTGTACAAACTGCGTCATTTTTGCGAGATGACGTCACATTGACAATTGCATTGTGATCGATTCATCGTTTATATACTGTTGTGTGGAATTTAACAAACAACAAAACTGCATGTGTGACGTCATAGTAAACATTTCCCGTACAAATAAGGCCCCGCCTCCTTACTGTAACCTTAACTGTGCTGCGTGGTTTACAGACAAAGTTATGACGGCAATAGGAACCAAAGTTGCACCAACTTATGCTACACATGTTTTCGGATTCCGAGAAGAAAAACTATATTAAACAGTGAAAGAAAAAGGAGCTCAGCACTTTGAAGCTATAGAGAAGTTGTGTTGACGCTACTTAGATGACAGTTTAATCATAAGGGACAAAGGTTCTCGACTCGACACTCTGAGCCCTACTTTATAATTCACTATCATATTGCTTTCCCTTTATATATACAAGCTGGCACTAACGGGTTTCCGTAATATAGCATATTAGCAGAAAATTTAAATAAGGCACAACTTTAAGAACAAAACAAAAAATAAAACATCAAGCAGTATATATTAAAGTTAGTGGCATGATTCAATATTAATTGTTTATAAATCTGCAGCATGAATGTGAGTTTCCATTTAAACGTTTAACGTCACTTGTTTGACGTTAGAAGACACTGGTTCTTTGAAGGCGATTCACACATAATAGCATCTATTTGTGTATACAAAATAGATGCCTTTATTTTACGAGAAAAGTATATTTGAAGGGACCTATATACTAGTTTATAGGTCCCATGTATTTGTTATTTGAACGTTGGCTTTTAAGGGTCGGGTTTGGTTGACACATCTAGTGTTGTATATAAAAGGTCGGGTTTGTTCTTCACATTCCTTTTTCCTGAACCTTTCAAAGGTAAAGACGCATAACAATTGCTTGCTAAAAAATACATGAAATGTTGTTTTGTTACTTTAAAAAATCGTATAATTTTCCATTTTTGCATTAATCTCAACCATTTTTACGCTTTTATTGCTATCGATGTGCAATAATTATGGCGGATGAGATTGGATTCAAACATTTTACAAAGCAGACGACGCGCAGGCGGTTGTACTAAAAAATTGTTTACTTATACGTTTGTATTGTTTTACAATGATGTAATGTTGGGTATTAATAACTTTCTTTTTGTTTCATACTGCTTCAAAACCCGGCAAATACAAACTAGAAAAGGTCCAATGGATGTGAACAACAATAAGGAAACTCGATCGGTCGGAGCTTCTCGTGGACATGGACCGAAATACAAGACTATAAGTCAACGAAAAGCATAGAAAATTATCTTGAAATCGTTTGGAAAACCAGACATTGAATATAAGTATCATAACAGATTCATAGTCCAGTATATCAGGTACATCAATCACCTTTTCATTGGATTAGTTAGTTGAATGTGTATACATGTATACTTGAATTGTCTTTTCCACTGTAAATTGACACCAAATTATAAGCAATGTCTGCCAGCATAGATTTTGTTGTTGCTTCTATAACTATTTGTTTTAAAATTTTAACTTTCAAGATTAGAGAGGGAAATAATTTTGAAAAAAGAATTTTAAAAGAGAAAGGGGGGGGGGGGGGGGCTAACAGGAAAAATAACTAAGTACCAGAAATCAAGCGGAAATCAAAATGAAATTAAATATAACAACCAGTAAATCTTACAAATTAGGTTGCACTAAAATAATCTCCCAAAATAGCTGCAGTTCTACACTCAAATCATAAAATTTAACATTGGTATGATCTTTAAATATAAGGACTTGTGGTTGCTTGAAACTTGTTTAAAACTATGTTTAAAATAACCCAATAGATTGTTTTGAAATGCTCTTGTAATGTTAGGTGCAGATAATGTAGCAGTTTAATTTTTTATAAGTAACATAAGAAGAATGTGTCAGACCCATTGCACATTTTCATTAAATTTCTATTTGTGAAATTACATCCAATTTTTTGTTGCAACATGTTGTTTGATTGTAGGAATAGAATTTGTTGAGTCTTTTTAATCCAAGGAATATTAGGCATTACTTGCAACATGGCTAAGAACTATTAGGCTTAAGGCATTATTTAAAATATGGCTCAGAACAATTAGACATTGATGACAACCTGGCTGAAAACTACTAGGCATTACTTACAACATGGCTCTTTATGGCTCCATGGCTCAACATGGATCAGAACTATTGGGCATTAAATACAACAGGACTCGGAACAATTAAATTAGGCATAAACTACAACATGACTAAAAAATCCTAAGCATTACTGACAATATGGCTCAACCTGGCTCAGAACCATTAGGCATTACTTACAACATTGCTCAGAATTATTAGGCATTACTTACAACATGACTCAGAACTGTTAGGCATTTCAACATGGCTCAAAACTATCGGGCATAAATGCAAACATTTTTCAGGCTGACATAGTATATATCTCAAGTTGTGATGAATGTAAATAAAAAGGAGAATGAAGTACATATCTTTTCCAGAGTAGAGTTTTGTTATAGTTATTTTAAATTCACCCAATTTTCCTTGAGTTTAGTTCTTTGTATTCATGAAATATTACAATCTGATGTTGTGAAAGCCCTTGATATTTATAAAGCAAGTGAAAAGATCAGTTGCATATCATAAATTTTATAGACTTGCACTGAAATTTGGCATCTCACTCATTATATTAGATGACTTTAAGAAGGAATGAGATCTAAATTAGGGTCGGGGAGCAATTATCCTCTGGAAAGTGCCTTTCTCAAGTCTATATTTTTAGGAGCTTTCTTGTTATTGATTTCATTGCTAGATTGAATTAAATTGAAAACAAAATGGTCATCGAAATAAAGTGATACAAAGGTGAAAATGAGGAAGGGGGGCATATTCATTGTTAAGCAACATAATGTTTCAATTCATATTAATTTTTGAATGAAAGGAAAATAAAAATATACTTATATATAACCATAAATCATCCATTGCCTAAGACTGGATTTACTAGGATAGCGTTGTTTGATCCAATAAAGTGAAAATGAAAGGTTGGAAATTGCAATATGCAGTTCAAGAAATGTAAAGAATGTTTTGTAATAATTTAAAAATGAATATATTTGCGTTTTTAATAATAAAGGTAAAAAAGAAATACAATGTACAGACAAATTTCATTTTCTAAAACTTTTGGGATCAGGAAAACAAAACCTTTCAGTAGAGATATTGGATATTTGAGATGTAGGTAGACATGACCTTCCAGATCATCATCAGTTCAGGTTATTTAAGATAACAGTGTTGGAAATACCAAATTAAATTACAATTACTTCTAAACTTATAGGACATGTGACAGAATGTATGTTGCAAATTGAATATATGGTCTTATTAAAACAATTTGGTTATATTTATACACAACAAGTGACCCAATTAGGCAAGTTCCTTAAATCCATAACAATTTATCAATTATTTTTCAGAAGAGTTATCACAGGAAGTTTATATGTTTCTGGAATTTTATACAGATTAGTCAACCTTGAATATGCATTTGGCTTAATGTTTAGGATGTTCGGGCTATGGAAGTTCCTCAAAGGGTGCTTATATTTTGTATTTTTGTTCTTATTATGCGGTTTTTAAAACTTAAGAATGTGCAGTGTCCCTTGGGCTTGCATTCAAAACGAGTTTCACTTGGTGTATGTTTTTAATCAAAATACTATTAAGAAGGATCAAGTACATATTGATAGCAGTCCATGTAATATGTACATAAAGGCTCATTTCATATGGAAGAATATAAATAAATGAATGAATAAATAAATAAATAAAATAAAATAAAATAAAATATTTCCATTTAATGTAATTAATTATCAAACACCTATACCTGAGAGAATTTTAGACTTTGCTATGCTTTTTGGGCTACACAGTGGAACAATGTGGTCATATAAAGCTGTAGAGCTCAGATGCACAAACGTGTATAGCAGGCATTAATAATATTTATTGAAAGAATCCATGTAAGAGGGAAGGGAATTAGTCAATTAGCACATAAATAAGGTAAGCGGAGTACACTATTATTGCAAGCATGGGAAATGAAATTAAAATCCTAGTTTAAAAATGGCATCAATAAAGTGCCAAATTTCTTCATAGAAGCTTAACTGGTTAGCATGATATACAAATTGGAATACTAGTAAATTTGTGACATGTATCAGGTAATGTTTCTTTTGTAGGAATATCATTAAGCAAGATCAGTAAGCTTCCAAAATGATAATATTTTCTTTCACAGGCATTTGTAACCATCTGTAAGTAGTGTTATACCTTCTTGTAAGTTAATATGATTAGGAATTTCAAATTGCTCTGCTTAAATTGGCTAATTAGAGAGTGAATGTGTCGTCTTCGGTGATATAAAATGTGGGTTTTTCAAACAGCAGGACATGGCTTTCCTAGCAATTTTTAAACAGGAATTATGATATAGGTAGTTCTCTTGAGTTAAATTTCCCTTATTTGGTTGTAAAAAACCCAAGATCTTTAATTTTGATTAATTGCAACCATTTATATCCAACTTGCCTTGAATAGGGGGGGGGGGGTGGTATAGAGCATTGCAAGGTTGCTCAGACACTTCAGAGGGAATTAATAGACAGGTACGTTTCTACAAGACCTAAGCTTTATTAGGCATTGAGGAATCTAAGGTGAGATACATCATATTTTGATAGGTATAACCTTTTCTAAATTAAGGGAAATTCAAAATACTTTATTCTAAGTCTGCTGAAGGACTTTCATATCTAGGAATCAAGATGTGTGTGCAAGTATCTAGCTGGGAAGGGGGGGGGGGGGGCTTGGTAGTATTGGTCGTGGAACAGTTGACTTGCTTTGCTTCCCCCAATGTGTGGGGTGACTGCAAGCTGTGTCAACTTGCAGCCATGTGGCGTCTGCGCACACCAAGTCAACTGATAACTAAATGTTTGTGTGAAACTTGTAATAAACTGTCACCTTGTTGAAATGATAATGCTAGTGTAAACTAAGCTAATAAGCTTACTCTTGGTGACAGTAATATATACTTTAGAGCTGTACTACATAGTACAGGTTTGAAATATGAAAATGTTGATATTTGAAGTTTGAGATGTTTGATCTATGAAGTTTGAGATATTAATGATATTTGATATGCAAGATTTGATAAAATCAGTTGATATGCTTGATATTTGGAATTTGAGATATGACATATTGATTGATTGATTTGATTGATTAATTGATTTGAACAATTTGTATGTGTGCTGACCCTCCGTGGTTAACCCGGGACGGTTAGAAAAAAGAAACACACATTGTTGATGTTTGAATTTGGTGGGTTCGCTCAATTGAAATGGCGTCCCACAATTTTGTATCATGCCACGGCCAATACTCGCCACAATAAATAAGTATAAATTCTACAATGAGTTTTGTGTCAATTTTCTCTGTATAAATAATAGCATCTTTTTGTGTATACAAAATAGATGCCTTTATTTAACGAGAAAAGTATATTTGAAGGGACCTATATACTAGTTTATAGGTCCCATGTATTTGATATTTGAACGTTGGCTTTTAAGGGTCGGTTTTGGTTGACACATCTAGTGTTGTATATAAAAGGTCGGGTTTGTTCTTCACATTCCTTTTTCCTGAACCTTTCAAAGGTAAAGACGAATAACAATTGCTTGCTAAAAAATACATGAAATGTTGTTTTGTTTCTTTAAAAACCCGCCCACCCACTACCTTTTTTGAATGTTCCATTTTCTCTAAGAATGATATTCTGCTGCTTGGTTTTTTGCTTTATTTTGCAGTGAAACAGTTTTGATCTGCACGTCCGAGATGAATACCTTATACCCATGCATAGAAAATATCCTGGTGCTGTCTAAGGAGAAGAAGTGAAGAATCTACCAAATGATGCCCACATTAAGCCCATTGCCAGCTTTAAGGATTGTGCTAAACGTGATTTAACTGTCTCTGTGCAATATGCGTACTGAATAGTGTTGCAAAATAGTTAAACTTGCAATCGTTTATAAAATCTAATTGGTAGCATATAGTCGATTATAGGATTGATAGTTTGACCAAAAAGAAACCCTCGTGGCACTTTTTCAAGGAGAAGACATTAGTGTTTTGCGTCTGCGCACACCAAGTCAACTGATAACTGAATGTTTGTGTGAAACTTGTAATAAACTGTCACCTTGTTGAAATGCTAATGCTAGTGTAAACTAAGCTAATAAGCTTACTCTTGGTGACAGTAATATATACTTTAGAGCTGTACTACATAGTACAGGTTTGAAATATGAAAATGTTGATATTTGAAGTTTGAGATGTTTAATCTATGAAGTTTGAGATATTAATGATATTTGATATGCAAAATTTGATAAAATAAGTTGATATGCTTGATATTTGGAATTTGAGATATGACATATTGATTGATTAATTTGATTGATTAATTGATTTGAACAATTTGTATGTGTGCTGACCCTCCGTGGTTAACCCGGGACGGTTAGAAAAAAGAAACACACATTGTTGATGTTTAAATTTGGTGGGTTCGCTCAATTGAAATGGCGTCCCACAATTTTGTATCATGCCACGGCCAATACTCGCCACAATGAATAAGTATAAATTCTACAATGAGTTTTGTGTCAATTTTCTCTGTATAAATAAACCAGTGTTGTTAAATTTTCCGCAGATACCTGCCTATTGCAGTCAAATAGCACAAAGAAGTTGAAGTATATTCTATTTAGCCCTGACATTGCACGATTACAGAATCCTCCTATACTAAAGTGATATTCTAAATAAATGAAGTCTTATAAAAGTCTCGCACTGTTTAAAATAAAATTATCTTGGAAGAACTTCATAAAAAATCATGCGCTTGCCCAACACTAAAAGTCTGTGCCTTACCCGGTAAAGTCGATTATCATATCCATGTATACATTACATGTACCGATTATAAACAGCTTATTACTTTAAACAATATGCTCTGAATTTAATGTTTTTGTTTGTTGATTAACCTCCCTCTTAAGAATGATTCTGTCATATGAATAAACCACTATTTGCCGATGGAGAGCTGCAAATTTTTTCCTATACTCGGCACTTAAGGCCATTGAGCAGGGAGGGATCTTTGTCTTGCTAACACCTACTGCGACACGTGACCTAAGTTGATATGGTCTCATACAAAGTACAGGTCTCCGTGTCCTCCGGTGAGAATTGAATCCCCGACGTTAGGTTCAACTTTCTCATCAACTCCAGAGCAGATCCTCTACCACTAAGCTACGCGGAAGAACCTTGAGTTTCATGCTAAATATATCAATGAATGGTTTTTATCATTTATTAGTTATAAAGAGAGGACATGCACAAATATATATAGCATTACTGCTTGTCTCAAAAGGACATGTATTCATATTTTATCAAATATCATAATTATGGAAGACTATATTTCATACATAAACTTCCTCTTATTCTAAGTTTGTATTGTAACGATTTATTGTAAATAGAAAAATTAGGGAAGAAAAGCAATTGGCAAAAGTACTTTAAAAGCAAAGGATCTATTTAGTTTTCAAGATTGAAACAATATTGTTTTTAGATATTCCAACAGAGAAGGATAAATGCAGAAAAAGCAAAATGAAGATCAGCCGAGTTTTTCTTCTTTTAATAATTTTCATTCAGGTTAAGTATTATGCTTGTTTTATTTATAAAGTATTACTTTTTAAATTTCATATATACCGAGTTATATCAGAACGTTTTTCGTTGATTATCTTTATTGCAATAAACAATTCAAGGTGTCATTTTAGGGCAACAGGACTCAATTTTCTTGCCTGTATTCAATGGAAACTCTTTCATACGTGGATAACTGTCCGTCAACGAAGATGGGTATAGAAAAGGCAGCAATCAGGAAAAATTGTGCTTATTATGCACAATTTCAGAACTGCACAGAACCAAGAAACTTTAAATATCATTGTGTCTTAAACACAATTAAGGATTCCTTTATTGAATTGTGTGCACCGATATTTAATGGACTAGGTGAATTTGTTTAACAATAAGTATTAAATTGAGAATTGTCACTTTTTTATGAGTACTGTAAAAGTACTTATGAAATACTTACTCACAAAATACTAAGTATCATACAAATTAAAAAAAATCAATTGTTGTAGGTTATTGTGTTTCTTTCAATATTCCTAAAAGAAGTCTGCAAATAAGCCCTAGCGAATCAAATGACTGTGTGAAAATGCGTCCACCTTGTCCATATTACTTCCAATCATCAATGGCCTCCCTGCGTAAGTACAATTACCGTTAATTTTATTTTATATAAATGTATTCATATTTAGATTTAAGTTAAAATTTAAGTAAGTACAAGAAACAAGCAACTGAAAAAAAGAAAATCGAAGAAAGACAAAAAGATGCAATTTTCAAAGTTCTCCGATGGAAATTATTCATGATTTGATTATACTACGTCTAATGTTTTTGAGGGTGTCCATGATTTCATGATTTTAATGATAATATGTGACTGAATTACAGTATACACCAGTCGACCCTCTCAAAATATTTGTTTTTAAAAATCGCTTTTTCATTAAAAAAAATTGCTTTTCTTTTCAATTATTAGAGGTTTGTGTTTGCAACCATTAGAGAGATACAATACATCTTAGTGATATTTCGTTCCAGATACGTCATGTTACCTCGTCAAAAAGACATCGACAGTTTGTCTCAGTTATCAGACATTAAGGTTGATGACAAATCGACTGACAAAATCTCATACTAAATTTCAAGCGAAGTCAAGTATTTTAACAACTAAAAAGGCTGAGAAAAGAAATCAAGGTACTGGAATATTAGCATTTTTTGTATTTTTAATTCTTAAAGAAATATTTTAGGTCACAAAAAGCATATAATCTAGTTACATAAAAAGCAACGTATCAACAATGTACTCAGATACAAAATTCTGACAAGTGTCCTAAAGGAATCGACTTTATTGTGTGAAACTACATTAGAGAAACTCATTAGTTTTATAAATATTTCACGAACAAAGCACATGTTTATTACATTGATTACAAATAGTACTTCGGTATGTTGTTAATGAAAGAACTTTGAAATTAAAACATCAGGTATAATAGGCTTAGGTACATGTTCAAGTGAAAATGAAATTGTTTCCGTTCAGCGTGTAATCATTTTTTCAAAGTTTCAAACTTTATTTATTTAATATATTTTTATCAACTTGTACAAAGTCGAGTCTTTAACTAAATAAAACATAAAAAATATACCATTTTTTTAATTGTATACTCTCAACATATACAAGTATCTACATATACTTTCACTTTTCCGGAAACATGCGTCCATTATTGATTTTTTCATTAACTAGTGTAACCTGCCGATTGAAATCAAATTAAGTAGCTTGAAGTAAATTTTAAATAATCAAAAGACAAAATATTTTTTACTAAATTTTGGATTGTTAAGCGTAAATTTTCTAGACAAACGGTAGATTAAAAACTAAAAAAAAGTTTTTTTTTAAATGAACATTTAAGATAATGTTGGCTACAAATGCCATACTGGTAAACAGCCCTTCAATGTGATTGGCCAGTATTATCAGGGGATTTCGGCACGCCCCATCCAGCAAACTGTCACGCTGTTTGTAAAATGATATTTTGGATTCACTTGGAGGAGTCGCAAAACAAAAATCCAAAATAGGGCGTTAAGTTCACCCATTTTTCAATGACCTTTTTTGAAACATATTGAGGCTTTTACTTCTGACACCTATGGAATTAATTATACATGAAGAGAGTATTGCATACATTTATAAAGATGTTTATTTGGACGGAAGACCAAAGAGTTTTCAGTTCTTTTTTTCTCCACTAAACACCTAAAAACGTCACATCTTTCTCCCCCTTAAACAATTTGTCTTCAAATCTCCATGTTTCATCAACTTAGAAAAACATTTTATTTTATTCTAATACATTTAAAAATTCCCGAATGCCATTTACACTTTTAATAAGGGCAGGGTTCTCCATGAGCTGTTTTACTGTGTTGCTCCCGACACAGTAAAATTTTCCCCGACACAGTAACAATTCAAATTTAATGCTTGCGACACAGTAAAAATTTTGCCGACACAGTAAGATCTGTGATAATTTGTAAAACTAAACATAAATTTTCTCAAACCATGCTGAGTGAAATTTTAATCAAACAATTCTACCGTCTTTCAATTCTAAACGGTGGAGCACATAATTACTAAGACTTCACCTTGCATAATTAATTATCTCCAATTTAGGACCCTCGCCGGACTTCACGCATGAAGGAACAAAGATAAATAATTTGTTTTCACACTTCCATGTAACGGTTAATTGAAAGTTTCATTAAAATAGATTGAATTATTTTTTAAAAATATTTAAATGTGTCTTTTCTAAAGAACCAAGGTTCTACGTATACTCTACGATTATGTTAGTATACTGTAAGTGAACCATAAAATTGTACCGAAGTCATTTCATATATGTAAATGAATTGCTTAAAATTTTCAACATGTTCAAATAATGAACTCTTAAAAGTATTTTACTTTTTTGAAGTTTCTTTTTAGTGCATTTCGGTTATACGACCTAGAAGCAAATTTACTCTAAACAACTGTAACGACCAGAATTTCCTCTGCTTTTCAGAACCTGAGTTTTTACTTTTATCAATATGTACGACCATACCATTTGTGTAACGAATCTGATTTTTTTTTAAGTGTGTCCATGTATTCTTTTGTTATTATAATGAATCAGTTTCAGTTTGCGAATCTGATCGCGAAAATACCGCGAAATTTTAGTGCTTCGCGTAAACTCTGCAACACAGTAACATTTCAAATGATGGAGAACCCTGAAGGGGCTTTGATTTCCAGACCGAAGCCAGCTGGAGCTGGAAAACCATAAGGAATTTAATCATTTTTTTTTATTTCTGCTTTCAAAACGGCGCTAAAGAAGAGTAAAAATCCGAAAATATAGACGTAGTTTTCTTTGTATAATTTATTCTGAAAAATTCTGTTCAAGATGGATAGACACAGATTTGCAATAGCATTACACACAAAAATATATTTAAAATCCTATTTCATCTAAAAGTTATTGAAACTTCATATTTTTGTATGGGTGTGATTGACACATTCTAGCACTTTCAGAAAGGAGTATATAATTATGATAAGAGCCAATTTTGGCCCCCTAAAAATCAACTTTTCAGAATGACATTCAGATATGTTTAATTGAGATTTATTTGAAAGAAGAGGTTATATTAGAAATATATCTAATATATTTTTCACATTTATATGAACTCTCTAGCTGTAAATGACATGAGAAATAATGGTATTTTTGCTATCTAACAGAAAACCCAAATATATGCCTTTTTCTTGATGTTTTTTTTTATAGGAAACATAGAGCGTAGTGTAGAACAAACATAATTTTTCTGTCACTAATTAAAATTCGATAGATACATCTTTGGTAAAAAAAAATAAATCTTGTTCTAGGCTGCGCTTTATATTTTGTGGAAAAAAATGCTTTAAAATAAGCAGTTTTATACAAAATATGCTAAAATGGCGGGAAAACGTTATTTTTATAATGTCATATTTTCATGTAATTCAAGGAAAATATATAATACTGTAATTCTTAAGGGAAAATTATATAAAGACACAGAAGACCCAAAATAATGGAATTACCTGACTACCCTTAGCATAAAATATAAAGCGAAAGGGTAGTAAACTATTCAGAAATTAGATGAAGAAGCCAACAAAAGAATCTCAAGACGGTATGAAAACGTAAAAAAAAATAATAGGGGTAAGAATAGAATAGAATCATCAGTGGCAAGTAATCTTATGGAATTTATGTTAAGTTATTGGTGTAGCAAATTTGAAGAAGATTGAGAAACCCGGTTTTTATCAATCAATAAGAACCTAGGGGGATTACAGTCCCTGAAACGTTCTACTTTCCCATTTTTCCGTTCGCTCACCGTTCGTTCAGCGTTCGTTCACCGTTCGTTCAGCGTGCGTTCAGCGTTCGCTCTTCGTTCACAGTATTGCGTTAACCGTTCACCGTGCGCTCGCGTTCACCGTTCACAAAACGTTCACCGTTCGCTCTTCGTTCCGTTTACTTTGCGTTCACCTTGCGCTCACCGTTCACTTATCGTTCAGTCTTCATTGTCATTCGGAACTCCTAAGTGAAAGGACTTATCTTTTAGATGGTAAGGATTTTCATGTTTTTTTTAATTAAATAACTTAGATATCGTGTTTGAAGAATAATTATTTAATTGCAAAAATTATCTATGATATTTATATTTCTATTATTATAACTCAGCTGTTACCTATTTCATGAATTTTCCCTGGAAAATAATTAATACATTAAGTACCTACATGTTTGTAGAACGATACTAAAATATTAACTTCAAAAAAGGGCAATGTACAAATGTTTCACGCACGGCATCAGTTTGATTTAATTTTAGAGAGGACAAAAGATTAATATTGTATAATAATTAATCCAAGTCTGTTACAGAACAAGAATACATAAAAAAAATTATTTCTACAATAACACGTATTTAAACTAAATGTAGGTTTGAGAATTATGAACAGTACTGCAAAGATTCAGTTAATTAAATATCTTTAGAGATAATTAAATTGATGGTGTGTTTAAAATTTTAGAAAAGACCAACTGTTTAAAATAGTCTATTATTAGAGAAGAAAAAATTCCTTCCTTCACCGTACCTAAACATATGTTTAAAAATATGTTATTTGCCATTCAGTATAATTAAGACCCCCCCTCCGGTGCCTTTTCTCCTGAAATAAAATTCTTATTGAGGTTTGACAGTATATTTTAATTTATATTTAATTTTTATAGTAACACAAGAAAATCAGTCTTAAAACCAACATCAAACAGTCATTAAACAATAGTATTTTAGTAAAAACTTGTGCCGACAGAAGTATTTTAAATTGGCAGGGAATATGTTTCACATTCAATTTAAAACTTAATCCTTCCAAGTATATATTCGAATTATTTTTTTCTGCAGGAATGCAAAAATGCAGATCTAGAAATGATAGGGAAAAATATTAAAATTTCTCGGAATACTAAGTGACTCTTCGCCCTCGGTGAAAAGCGATTTCCACATCTCCACTGTGTCGAATTATTTTTATTGACAGCACAAGCACGCTACTACAAATGTAGCACGGACTTCCTGTGAGCTGTGTGAACTTGATGATAGAAAATAAAAGCCAATGATTACTGTCAAATGGATTTGTTGATCTAAAAAAAAAAAAGATTACTTTTATTGCTTGGAATATTTAGGAAAAATAATAAGAATTTTTATTTGATACAATATATGTCTGAGAATCGAGGGGGTTATCTCTCTCTCTCTCTCTCTCTCTCTCTCGTACATTTCTCTGTTCAATAAAAATTATGACAACACATTACTCATTTAGTTTTGAAAATTTTATTACAAATAATTTGAATGCCTCTTTCCAACATCTTGACCGAGTATAATCACGGCCGGGAAATGTCTACAGATACATGAGGAAGTTAGCAAAAAATAATTGTCATAAAAGAATAAAAAGGCACATAAATATAGAATATTTTGCAATAGAATTTAAATAAATAAAACGAGAATTTTTATGCAGTACGATAACAGTCGATGTCAACAGATAAATGTGAATTAAAAAAAAAAAAATCCGTTATTTTACTCAGAATCGCTTTGGCACGGCAATACATGTACGGTTGTTTCAACCCCGTACAATGTAATTAATTCATTCTATAAGTAGTAGTTTTATGTTCAGAAGTCCACATTATTTTATTAGTGAAAAGAATAAGCATAATTATTTACTATATTAGTAGATTGATTTATTTTTTAACTACACGCGGTAACAAATACACGTTTGACGGCGATTAAAATCATGTTATTAAAATATCGATTTAAACATAGATATGTGCAGAAAAAAAAATGTTTTTATTTATTTATTTATTGATGAATGAATGAATGAATTAATTGATTTATTTATTTATCTATTGTTTATCTCAGTAGTAGTTTCATCTTCTAAAGTCCACATTATTTTATTAGTGAAAAGAATAAGCATATTATTTACTATATAAGATTAATTTGTTTTTTAACTACACGCGGTAACAAATACACTTTTGACGGCGATTAAAATCATGTTATAAAAAAATCGATTTAAACATACGTATGTGCAGAACTTTATTTTTATTATTTATTTATTCATTTATCTATTTATTTCTCTTTTGTTTATCTATTGTTTATTTATATTATTTTATTTATGACATTTGAATTATAGAATAAAAGAATAATTTCAATGCAAGGAAAAGACCAAAGGCATTCCGAATAAATCGTTCATCTTGCGTTCACCGTTCGTTCACCGTTCACTTTGCGCTCGCGTTCGCGCTCCGTTCGCGTTCTGCGTTCACTCACCGTTCACCGTTCACACATCGTTCACCAAGTTGCGTTCACCGTTCACACATCGTTCACTCACCGTTCGCTCTCCGTTCGTTCAGCGTTCGTTCACCGTTCGTTCACCGTTCGTTCACCGTTCAGGTGGGAAAGTAGAACGTTTCAGGGACTGTAACACGGTGCAAATGATCCCCGTTTCGAGATAAGAAAAAATACAGTGTGTTATTCGCTCAGACAGAGCATCTCTCATTATAATTCATATCATTAACTCAAACAAAGTGAGAGAAAAACCTATATATGCTGTATCCCAATCCTACACTTTACAACACATAAGAATACCACGCTGTAAATAGATAACTTGTACCACAAAACAGATAACTATAAAATGAAATCTTTCTAATAACAGCACAACGGACAAAATGTAATCAGAAAAAATCAGTTCAGGTAAGCTAAATGATTCAGCTCAAATTCTTTCAGCACAAGAATAACGCAAAAATATTTTCTAGATAATTATTACATGTACTACTGAAAAAGTTACCATTCAATCTCGTACTATTTATAAATAGGAGATTAAGAAAGTAAAGTTGATCTATCAGATATACCAAGAAGTAAAATGTGTTTTTGTATACATGTATAAAAGTGATATACATTAATGCTGAATATGATTTTAAGACCAAAACCTTTTCTCTCTACAGTATTGCGAGTGCATGTAAGACTGAAAAAATACAACTACACATAGATTTGTCTTTTTGTTTGTCTAACTTTCTCGTCATAATTGTGTGTCGATCTCCATCTCTCTCTCTCTCTCTCAAACACATAAAAATATGTTCACAATATGATAATAATATATGGTTGTAAATAATATAATATATAGTAACAAAATAACAAATTGGTATCTCTGAGCAGGGCATACAAATGATCAATTTTGTCAGGTAGTTTCTGAAATACTTTAAACCCATTAGTCTTTTTTGATTAGGTGCATCCCAGGTATATTACATTCGCTGCTCTCCTTCGATTTTTCATAGTCATATCGGATCATGGTTTATTTCAAAGATAAACTCCCTTTCTTGATGAGCACGGAATCGTCCATATGATGACATCACAAATGTACAGACATACAGAATGAACAGAAAGGATGCAAGAATTCCAAGAACAAGTATACTTTGTAGCAGAATACTTGAGAAACGTTTGCTGGTCGTCTTCTTGGTTTCAGATATAGCATTCCTATTCTTGCTTTGATGATTTCGCTCTATTTAACAAAGATAAAGTGTATCATTAAAAGGTGTTTGCTGTTTGAACAAAGATGGACTTGAATTGTATAGTGTGAGGTATGTTGGATAAATAAGTAATGCTATCAAAATTGAATAGTGTTGTTAACATTCATATAATTTATTTGGAATCTGCATTGAGGCCGTCAGCGTGCCATGGTCTGTCGTAGTGTAAGAGGGCGAAGTATATTTTGCATCGGGCTCGAGATTCAGAATTTTTGATAAAGTTTACAAATTATAAAAAGGAAAATATTTTCATGTTTATATCCTTTTTTCAATAACTGAAATAACGTTAGTATTTGACTGTAAGTAGTTTTTATAACTTATTTTTAACACTTGTGAATCTGTCCATTGATTGGTCAATTTACCGAATATACAGTAGGCCATGTTTTGGCGGTATTTTCACCGTAGATTTTGACCAATGAAGATGTGTGTCAGCCGTGTTATACTAAATGCCTTTTGTCTGATATATGTGAGTAATGATATTTTTGTCTTGCATTCATATTAGATTAGGCACTTGTGTCACAGGTGAATGATTTTCTATATTTCGTGAAATATGCAACTGTGTAATTTCCCGATTGAAAGTTGTTTATTACTAGTCAGAAATGATGTCGTGATGTTACCATCTAGACATTTGTTTATAAGTATGTTTATAGGTTAAAAATAATAGATGGCCTGATGTTATATATTATTTTAAAAGATTGTTCAATGCAAAACATTTTTATTATACCATTGGTTCTTTGTCAAGTACATGTATTTATAGTTTGTATGAATTGAGTAGTAAGACCTGATTGTATTTATAGTGAACAGTCCTCGTGTGATGACGTCACAGTGACCGGAAGCCATACTGCATTCCTTACTTAGGTTTGTGAACTGTGTACAATTTTTTTACTTATTATTTATACTGCATATTTATTTCTTGCTAAGATGATATGCTGTATGATAAAGTGTAATAGAAGTCTGACTTTCATAAATTTTACTTCATGAAATAGACATTTATTTTTTACTTATACTGAAAGGTTATGTTGTATTTGTTTACATTTGTTTTTATGACTATCATTTTCAAATCTGTATTGTGTATTTTAGGACCACTGTCACCATAACCATTGATAATCATTTCTTGATCATCAAATCAAGAATAAAAGAACTAGAATACAAGAACACTAATCTCTTGTGTTACAGTAGTTAGGGATTTATTTTAAATACTAGTATGCAGATCGCCTGGCAAAGGACCGCTTGTCGATTTCAGTTTTCAGCGACCAAGTAGAAGACCATAAAACTTCTGACTACGAAAAGCACGTTTTGTTGAATCCTATACATGATAATAACAGTGCTTCTGAGCCTGTGTCTTAGGAAAATGCCAACATTTTCAACATCTTCGACGTCCCGCTCTTGTCTTTTTAGTTCTTTATTAAAGTTTTCTATTCTCTTCTCCCGGATAATCAAGTCAACCTAAAACCCTTTAAACTAGAGATAAACCTGATTCCCATACTAATGTTTGTGTTTTTTCATGGTTAACATCCCTTTTCCCTGTGAAGAGAAGTCATATCCTGCTGAATATAGCATTGCTTGATGAATTGGTGCTCCACATTCCCGCTTAACGTCACCTGTTTGACAATGTCTAAATACTTGGCACAAATCGTCATATATTTGCCATTAATGATGTCAAATAAATGAATTTTGGAATATGAGTTCACCACATTAAAGAGCATTTATGTAGGTAAAATTTTGACATAGTATTGACGTATAGTCTGATAATATAGAAAACTTTATTGACAATGCTATTTGTAAAAGTCAAAAAATTGCCGATCATCGATATCAACATCCTATAAATGCTGTTTTTTTGTATATGCTTATGACATCACAGGCCTATAATATTTTATGAAAATATCAAAACGATGATTTTCCAACAGCATGCAATTTTTTTTTAAAGATTTGTTTGAATAGTATTTGGAATATTAAAAAAAATCAAGTTTTTCTGGGAAAACCCTCATATGGCACTGAAATGTTCATCGCAAGTACTAATATATGCCAAATAAATATGTTTTTGTTATAAATACACTATGTACATTATATGCATCGTATTTTCAATGAAAATAGTTATATAGAACTTTTAAATCGCGATTTTGCAAATGGATAAACAAACGTTATGCATTGAAAAAAGACAAATCATTTTTGCATGTTGATGGTTATTACAATTAAATAATCTATTTTTATAAGATTTGCTTTTACTTGTTGAAAGTGAGTTTTGGCTTTTGAAACAATGACATTTGCAACAATAATGTTAAAAAATAAGTAAATGATGTTTGCTCTCACGGTATTTTAAATGCTCACCTGTGGTCAAAACACTATCAGATTTAGTGAATCCAATAAATCCAGAGGTAGTATGAACGGTATTCTTACCAATGCTCTCATCTGTGTTTGAAATATATCAAAAAATTGTATGTAAATATACATCAATTTTAGATAGTTTTGCTTTTATTCTTTGTTTTTGTAAACTAGTCACTTTATGAAAATCTGTTCAAGAATGCTAAAAGTAAGTACATTTTTGAGACATAATTGGAATAAAATTTATTCACATACCTTAAACGTATTACATTTAGCAGTGTATTCTATTTTGCGATTTTGGCGGAAAGCAGTCCGCTAATTCAAGTTCACCGCTAAATGTCGTGTATATTAACTTTTATAAATAGCAACTTCAGACAGCGCTAAATCAAATCTACGTTAACTTGTTGAAAATTGAATTTTTGCCAAATATCATACACGCCAAATGTAATGCATTTGCAGTATCACATTACAGCCTGATACATGAACATTTCTATTTATTTAACTTGGTTTATATATATATATATAAAAATCAACAATAAAAAAAAATGTAACTCATTTATCAGTCATCAACATTAAAAATAAGTGTCAAATTCAATTAAATACAGTTCGTTTTTGTAGACCTCTAAAAATTAAATTCTGCTTCATACAAATCAAAAAGAACTGAAGAAAATTGTGCACACTTAGTTCAAATAGCCACTCTAACAGATGTAACGTTTCCGTAGAAAGTTCAACATAGATATTAATTGTTTATACGTATATGTTGTTTTAAAAGATTGATCACTGTTTGTTAATTCCACATTTTTACACATACAAACAAACAACTAAACTTAGTGAAAACCAAGTTTACTTATATCTAGCAATATACCATTAGCAACTGTATATGAAACATTGAGCATCAAGTGATTACATGTAAATAACCAAACTCAGCCTCTTTCAGTTTGATTTATTATCTGAACAATTCTAAATCATATCAAACTTCAGACAAATAGATTTATTATGAAGGATCGGGTTTGTGTGATTTACAATATGGATTAAAGTGGTTTTGAAAGTTGTTTGTTTATATAATTTTCATTTTAATATTTTGATAACTTATACTTAGTTGAAGAAACAGCTGTGTGATCCAACATCGGAGGTGGCTTTGCTGTTTTTAAATACTCACTCTACCACGATTATTACAAAGATCAAAGAAAAACCGCGAACATTACTCTCCAATAAATCAGAAACACGTATCAAATCTGAACAATAGTCAAATGCATGTTTGGCTGTAGAATGAAATAATTGTTTAAACCGCATCGATGTGTCGTATTTTGACAGTATAAGCACTGTAAATTGCATAAAGT
Source organism: Saccostrea cuccullata (assembly GCF_032062105.1). Classification (NCBI taxonomy): domain Eukaryota; kingdom Metazoa; phylum Mollusca; class Bivalvia; order Ostreida; family Ostreidae; genus Saccostrea; species Saccostrea cuccullata. The sequence goes on along the minus strand of NW_026936192.1, from coordinate 12,142 downwards.
TGCTGATGTACGTCGGTTTTCATAGCTAAGCTGGGCTATTCCATGGACATCCCTACACATTTAAACTACGTGAATTTAGTTCCAATAGAGTTGTAAAACAGGAACATTATTTGTTACTGTATATTCATTATAATTGATCAATACATTTTACGAACAAATTATAAAATAATTTAAAAAGGCTATTTTTAATGTAATATCATAACAAAAATTGCACTAAAAATAAGAAGCTAACATGGGGGATGAATTTGTACTGGTCAGATCAGAGTAATTAACTTGGCGGATATAGCACACGTGGGCGTGATCATATAGAAGCAGTTAAATTGGTAAACAAACAAAAGTTGAACTTTAACCTGGCCAGTTCCAAGAAATGAATCGTTTATTAGGAAAGGCATTTGGTTAGGAGGAAGGAGCATCCAATAACATTTGAGTGACCAGGGGTCAGTTATACGAATAAATTAGATACAGCAAGTGAAATTAACAAATTTTGCAAAAGACAGAAAGTAATTTTTAAAATGCATTAATCAAGTAAGAGTGTTGAAGGATAAAGACATAATTGTTAAAAAATTTAAATTTGAAATTAAAGTAATTATTGGAAATTTTGGCTGCAATCCGAATATGGATATGGAAATCTACAAACGTAAACCTGGTATGAAATGAACGGCCAGGATAGACAAGATTTCAGTGGAAAGCTGAATCTTGACTGTCTTGGTTGTATTTCATACAGGTTGGGTAACATCTCCACTCCCCAACCATGGCGGCCGCTCTGGTCCACAAATTTAAAAGGAATTTATAATAAAAGAAATGTGAAATTGAGCCATCCGGTACCTCCACAAGCCAAGCGAGATCCCGTTACCTCTTCACGAGTTACAGTGAACGAGTGAACGCAGATTATGATGACCGAAGAATTAACATTTAAATTGTTGTTGTTTTTTTTTTATGAAAAGTGGTGGAGAGTCCCTTTTAAAATTTACGTCAGATTCAGAAGGAAGAAAATAGCCTTTGACAGTTCTCTACGTCGCCCCCCCCCCGACGAGGATTAGCTACCAATTCCACTGTTTTTTTTTTCGGACAGAGGACTCGAAAAGGCGAGACTTGGACCAGAGCCGTGAGACAATCTACGAGGCCAAGAGACATACAAAAATATTAACACTCTCTGGGTAGGAGTAATTAAAGGACTTACACGTTTTGACAAACTTTTGCTGACCGTGTGTTTAATAAAACAGACGAAACGAACTAAAAACGAACTAACGAAATACTAATTGTGCAAACAGGACATGGTAACTACTACCAACCCGTCCGTTGGTGACCAGAAACTCGAACAATTTTATATATTTGGATAACTACAGTGGTTCCGTGCCGAAGCCCTTGCTTTCGATCCTAAGAGCATTATCCAGTGGTGGGACAGTTTATTTGTGTCCTATGAATAAGACTTTGAAAAAAAAATGACAGTACAGGTAGGACAGTGTATATTTTTCTTTTTTAAAATGCCTACCTTTGTTATGCAAGATTTTTTTTACGACGATGGTTTTTAGAATATTGTCATGTTGTTGAAATTATTTTTTTACATGGGCAATGTTTTATAATTTACCTGATATAACAATTGTTGACGCTTATGAAGAAATATAAAAAAAAATGCTTGCAAAATAAAAAGTACTTGTCAGGTTGAATGTATGATACAAATCAAGAGAATAAATCTAATGGGATGGGTCTTGAACCATAGAAGGGGACCCCGTTGACCATTTGTGTACGTTAAACAAGTTTCACATAGATAAATGCTAAATGGGATGGGTCTTGAACCATAGAAGGGGACCCCGTTGACCATGCATTTGTGTACGTTAAACAAGTTTCACAGAAATAAATCCAATAAATGGGAATTTTAAGGACCTTTAAATATAGCAAAGGGAAACTCTTATACCATTATTGAAGTTAAAAGTTGAGTCGGGACTTTATAATAGTCTACCAAACAAGGGGTTTGGAGAGAAATATTTGAAGGGAAAATGATCGTAGTGGAAGGTTATGTACCTAGAGATTTTACATTCTTCCGAATAGCTCGAGAATCATTTCTCCTTTCATAAATAATAATGACTTAACTTTTAAAGATTTTTTTTTTCAAAGCAGAAAGATCGAGTATGCGTCAAATATAGGACTATATGTATATATTTTACAGGGATAATGTCTTGTAATAAAAGTGTTTATCATGCGGCACTGTGGAAATTATTTTTGTCAAATGTGAACAGGGGATACATTTACATGTAACAACCAAATGATATTTTTGTGAAAAGTGTCTTAATCCATACAATGAGAATGATTATGTTCCATGAATGGTCAGAGCATTAATTTTGTTTTTGTGAATCGAGCTTTGTAACATTTTTTCGTCACTACTGTGTTTTTCTGCATAAAAAAAAATGCCATCACTGCCCAGAGGAAGAAAAAAAAAAGCAACCAAGAAAAGTGTACATAGTATGTTTCGTGTTGTGTTTTTATATATTGTAATTTTGTTAGAAAGTGTATTTTTAATTATATACATGAACCTTTGTGTTTGAATTCAAATTATATAATATGTAGTAATATATGTTTAGGTATTTCCTTTGTCAAAGCCATCTGAAAGGTAATTTTTAATAAATTTGTAATTAAAGTTTAAATCGGCGCGAAAATATCAAATAAATAGAATTATTGAACTTTCGGTTTTAGGTAAATTTTGCAGCAAGTCAAATTATTCCAAATCATAAACTTTTTAAACAAATCTTGGGGACAAGATTTTCGACAGAAGGGGGAATTTATCATAACAAAAATTGCACTAAAAATAAGAAGATAAAAGAAGAAGATAAGGGATGAATTTGTACTGGTCGGCTCAGCGTAATTAACTTGGCGGAGATAGCACACGTGGGCGCGATCATATAGAAGCAGTTAAAGAGGTAAAGAAATAAAAGTTGAACTTTAACCTGGCCAGTTCCAAGAAATGAATCGTTTATTAGGAAAGGCATTTGGTTAGGAGGAAGGAGCATCCAATAACATTTGAGTGACCAGGGGTCAGTTATACGAATAAATTAGATACAGCAAGTGAAATTAACAAATTTTGCAAAAGACAGAAAGTAATTTTTAAAATGCATTAATCAAGTAAGAGTGTTGAAGGATAAAGACATAATTGTTAAAAAATTTAAATTTGAAATTAAAGTAATTATTGGAAATTTTGGCTGCAATCCGAATATGGATATGGAAATCTACAAACGTAAACCTGGTATGAAATGAACGGCCAGGATAGACAAGATTTCAGTGGAAAGCTGAATCTTGACTGCCTTGGTTGTATTTCATACAGGTGAGATAAATTTCTAGACTTGCGCGGTTTTTGTTAATTATTAAAAGTTTCACATGGCTTAATTTATTTACAGATAACATTTTTTTTATATTAAGACTAATAATGTTTAGTAAATTGTCTAGTATATTGTGTGAAATTATTTATTGTAATCATAATGGTTACAATTAGATTTTATAATTTAATAAAGAGTGGAAAGCTGAATCTTGACTGCCTTGGTTGTATTTCATACAGGTTGGGTAACATCTCCACTCCCCAACAATGGCGGCCGCTCTGGTCCACAAATTTACAAGGAATTATATAAGATAAAAGAGAAGCTGAATTGAAACATCCCGGCACCTCCACTAGCCAAGCGAGATCCCGTTACCTCTTCACGAGTGACAGTGAACGAGTGTAACCAGAATATGAGGACCGAGCAATTAAGATTTAAATTGTTGTTTTTTTTTATGAAAGTAACGAAAACTCAAATCGTCTGCATTCCATATACGGGTAAGTAATCAAATTTTAACTCTGGTAAATGGAACAGCGTAATTGAGACATGATGACCTAATTCGTTTCTCTTTTGAGGAAACGATCAGCCGTATTTTAGCGATTTTAGTTGACATGTTAGACTGTATAATAGAAATAAAGTCCTTGTTGTCGTAAATAATGCTGAATAACCTCCTCGGTCTAGAAATGCTGTTTGAAATATAAAAGCCTCGGCTAACGACTCGGCTTTTATCTTTCAAACAACATTTTTAGACCGAAGAGGTTATTCTGTAACATTCACGAAAACGCGGACTTTATTTTTAAATTCTGATATTATCATGTTTAAGTACACTTGAGAAAGTAACATTTGAGTGTTTCTAATGTTAAATTATATGTACTTACCATTTGTGTGACATCCGGAGACATGATTGCACAGGTCCTCAATGCACAAACATTCTAGCTGACAATTGCTGCCATAACTTGGGTATCGACATTTATTTTCACATTTCATTCCAATGAACCCATTTTGACATACTTGAAAAAATAACCGGCATGATTTAACAGTGTTATACCTTATCAATAGAGAAAAAAAGTGATATTTTAAATAATGTGAGAAATGTATATTTACAAGTTGCATAATTGTTTTAAGTATAATCTCTTGAATAAAATCAAGTGGTGATATTTTAAACTTCATCAATGCATATCAAAAATCGGGTTTCAATACATATGTAATTTGAGATTTTTAGAGGCATTTTGTTTCAAAAAATGTATATTTTTACTTAAAATGTTCCTTGTGAAATGCAGCTTAGTTGTGCCTTTTATTGTTGTGGAGGAAAACGTTTGAGAACCATCTACAAAATACCGATAGCAACCAATAAGCAAAAATACAGCAAAATTTAAAATCGCTTAAATAAGCCATTTATTCAATTTTCTTTTAAAAACGTATCTTATATTTTAAAGTTACCGTAATTGCAAAATTTAGGCGACATTTGACGTCACTGACCAGCAAATAAAGCTACCACCAAATTTTTGGTGATGTCAGACTTAGTGTTTTTCCTTGACTTTCAAAAGAATTATTCCTGTCTTATTATTTTTTCTTCATTCTCAAACTTATAACTAAGAACTTGATAAAGATAAGTTGAAACCAAGAAAACGTTATTTGCCTATACTATTATAAAAACATCAATTAAATGATACGATAACATTTTTACTGCTCTATTTCTTATTTTAAAGCTAAACGTTTTAACTAAAATTATAAAAGTTCCCTTGTGGCCATGATGTGTTAGTTATCTTTTTATATACAATAACATTACTCTGCTTAATTTATTTTAGAAGTTTCATAGATGTTCAAGATTTAAATAAAAACATTGTATTTGAATAATATTTTTGAAAAAGGTTGACAATTTTATGATAATGGCTGACATATAATTATTACCACGACTAGTACATGTAAATACCTTTGCAACCATTTTCTTCATCACAATATTCCTTTACACAATTACACGTTTCCTGGCATCCCTTCCCAAATCCTGGATATGAACAAGGAAGTTCACAATATCGTCCTGTAAAACCGGGGTTGCAGTCTAACAAATAAAAATAAATACGTTGTACATAGTCACTGCACGCAATATGAAAAAAATGAATAATTAACAAAACTTCATGCCTTAACATAATTACATGCATTACGGGCGGTTGTTTGATAGATTGTTTGCTATTTTAGGCCCCATTCGAGAAATTTTCTCTCATATAGAGATGTAATGACAAGCAGGTGGATTTAAAGGTCTTCAGATATAGAAATTTGCTTAGCACCAAGTTTATCAAGCAGTGAGAGGTTTTGATTGTTCCAACACCTGAGGCAACATCCTCCGTTTTTTAGGTCTCATCCAAAGAACCAACAACTTTCATTTTCATTTTCAGTTTGAGCGCTGGGCGAGAAACAGTTGCTAAGGTCACTTGCGGAAGGGTTTCGAATCTAAAACCTTCCTAAAACGGATATCTGACGATCAAGGATGATTTATCACATTTACATGTAATTCTAGACTAAATGTTCAATATAATATAGTTTTCTACGGAACTGGTGATTGAGGTATTGCAATTTTAACAAGTATATTTACAAAAATTAATGGTTGCATATTACCATATATTTGTAATAGATACTAGTGAATACTTGCATTTTCCATTTAATCCTACATAACAGTATATATATATAACTCACTGGTATCAAAATGTTTGCTGTTTACAGCCTTAAAAACATTTTGAAAGCATTTTAGAAATCACACAATAATAAAAAATATTACAAAGATATACACAATCATTTAATTTAAAAAAATTATTGTCAGAATTTGTTACTTACCTTTAATAATTGCCGCATAAACAGATGTATGTTTCCTTAGAAATGAGAAATATGGATTATTAATTACATATACATGTTATATATTGCTTTTACAATCAAATACAATCCTTTCATTAGATATTGAATTTAAAATTGAACTTTTTAAATATAATTTGAAATGAACATGGACTTAAACATCAACATCTTACCTTTGAGGACTCTCTATAAAAAGATATAGTTGTATTAAAGTCAAATTGAAAATTAAAACAAATCTTGCCAAATTTTCGATGTACGAGAGACGTACCATCATTTCCCATAAATACCTAGTTTTTTTTTTCATTTGAGATCGACATCCTCAATATGTGCAAAAATACGCATTACAAGGAAGAATAACAAGTAGTGAACATACAACTGTGAGTTTTTTAAAAAATTCAAGTGGATGCTTATTGCATCAGACTGAGATATGATATTTAGCTATGTAAAAGGAAAATGTTACAAAAAATCTCTTATAAATGATAAGTTTTGAAAAGCATAATGCTTAAAACATTGTTAAAATGTTTACAGCAGTCAACTGAATGCATCACTACATTAAGGTAAGGTTTGCGTTAACAGGGAGATAACTCTTGCGAATCACCAAAGCGTTTGAAACAGGCGACTTTAAACCAGCGATGCTAAGCATCTCGGTAACGAATTTCCTCTGTCATACTTGATGCTTGTTGTCACTTATTGTTAGGACTAAAAACAAAGGACGTTTTAAGGAGAAAGTCTTATGACAAATCAAAGCATAGGAATCTTAAAAGCCTTTGAGATTAGCGTGATGCATGTGGATGAACCAATAAAGGAGGACTTGTTTATTTTCGATACGGAATGTGGCAAGTTGTAGGCCATTCCGATCAGAAGTTATCGACGCATTGTGCTGTTGTGTGTTTCTCGCTTCACCACTACACTAAAATTTTAAGTGAGAATGGGAAGGAAAAAAGAAAAGACCTGAGAGTATCCTGTAAAGTATTATGCTTTATGCAGTCCGAACAGGGAAGAAAAGTCACGGTGCATTTGACCATGTCCAATGATGATGTTGACAGTTTGATTGTTGATAGTATTTTCATCAGGTAATTATTTAACTATTCATTTTACTGAAAGTTATGAATGATCTTCTGACTACAGATTTAAAAACGATGAATAAACGGTACAAGGATGTCAGTGCCACAAAATAAAAATGCATTCATTCAAGAAATTATGAAAAAAATCCTTGCTTTTTAGGCCTAATATTTGTAACATTATTGGAACAGGTATTCAATTGTTCAAGTTACCTTTTAAATGAGGTTTGATTTTAATTAATATCTCATTTTTTAATTAATACAAATTGTGCATGACAAGAACATTAATTTTCTTGATCAAGCATTTGCATTTCACTAATTCAATCTATATGTATAAATTGTACAATAATTTCATATTGATTCTGCATTGATTATATTGGAAATTTCATTTCATTGAGTGAATGAAATTCAGTCCAATTCCTTATGCAATTCCAAAAATGCAATTCCTTAATTGTTATTGTAAAAATGAAAACTTATATGATTTCAGATCAATTGGGTCATTAATTGGAATAGATAAGAACAAAAAAAAGTACTTCAGTGTTTCCTTAAAAGATTTGTGCCATCAATCAAAGTAGAGGTCATCCCATATCAGCTCAAGAATATTAAAGAAAGTTGGATGGATCAAGCTAAGATGTTGAACCAGACATGGCAAAGTCAATGGAGATTTGGAAAAGAAATGATGATTTGTTGTACCCAATGCATATTTTTTATATGTCTATAGATTATAGAAAAAAAATTAATGTTTAACAGCATCCTATCTACCTGGTAGTATATACATGCTGTTTTCAATATATTTAGAAAATATGTGTATGTGATGATTGCAGTGCATGCTCTGTTTGTCCATCTTTGAATTTGTTTTCAGTAAAATAAATGTATACATTAAGGTATTAATTGAAGGTTGCTTTTGTCTACACTTACAAGTAACAAGTTTCTTAAAAGGGTTATTTTGTAAAATTGCAAGGAAATTAATACATGAACAATTAAATTTAATATTTTTATTCATTAAATTTTGTTCTTACCAGGACCTAATATGCTCAAATAAGTATTTCTGAAAACTGATGAGTTTTGTAAATAAAGCTGCAGTGAACATTTAACAGTTTAAAATATGACACTTGGAAATTGAAAGGTTGTTAATTTAGTAGGAATGATAAGACCAGTTTAGTAATCAACTAAAATTAAAATCTTTCACAAATACATGTAGTTTATTTTAAAATTGTTTACATTTATAATCTTTTAATTTTTTTCTGTATTTTGATTTTAAAAAGGAGAAAAAAATTTTATATTTAAATTATTATTTCATGGATATCAAGGAGATATATCTATCACTGTAACATTGTTTCTTTTTCCCTGTTCTTGACAAATATTTATGACAGTGTTATGTCATTTTGCAGAATTTGCCTTTTCTCTGAAATCAGAAGTACTCTGTAAACTCATTAAAGTATGAATTGATGTCACTTAGAATTCATCTTTATTTTGTTCTGTCTGATATTTCAATTTAGATTCTCAGACTACCTAATCCAATGATTGAGCTAATGTCCATGAAGTGTAGAAATAGGCCATCTTTAAGATATGTTTGGTTGTCGGCCTCTCCAGACCGACTCAGACTGAAATTTTTTTTTCAATGCAGGGCCGTATTTTTTCTTTTTATTCCTCTTATTCCCCGTAAAGAAATGTTGTTGAAGATTTTCTCACCTACCGACCCAATAATTTTACCCAGAGTCAAGAGAGGGCAAACAAACATTACTTTCAAGATAGCATTTCTACTCTTCGAAGTAAAGAAATCATTTAATTATAAAAACAGCAGCTTCGTGGATGCAATGCTTACAACATTTTACTCAAAAGATGGCATACATGTATAATGATAGTCACGAGACATAACTGAATAAAGATATTTTGCTACGAAGATGTCTAGAAATTACTACATGTTGGAATAACTAAATCAGCATGAGGTCAAATTTAGAGGCTTTTAATTGGGTTAGTTGCAACATGTTCTGAAGTATGTTTATAAACATATACATGTACTTCTAAAGGTGTTGCAGTATAATTCATGGACAATTTCATCAGAATATTCAGATGTAAAGATTGCCATAAATACTAGATTTCTTCCATGGAATAAATTTTTAGACCATCTTGTAGCACAGGAGGAGTTTTATTTTGAATATTTTTGGCCAAGTTTTGCTTAAAAACAGTATCAAAAATACATTTAGTCTTTAACATTCACCATGACAAGGTGATATCAATGTTGTCTTTATAAGTGTAGAAAAAGCCTGATTTTTGTGTTCCGAACCCATAATATAGCCCCTGTTTCCATGGAAATAATATTGGGGACATACATATTTTTTTGGTTCAAATTATTTAAAATGATCAAATTAATAACTTCATGGAATTTGATGGAATCGGTAGATATGTAAAACGTTGATTTTTATATTTTTGTTGCCATGGCAACGGTTTCACTTTATCAAGGAAAATTGAAAAATCTTCTTTTTTACCCAATTTTTCACATTTTTGATAACGGAAAATTAATAGTTTAAATAATAGAAGCATGAATTATACTAATTCAGGTCATTTTAATTATAAAAGTTTGATAATTAATAAAATAAATCAATTTTTTCAATGAAAATAATATTCGAGGTGAAATATGAAATACGTTAAATTTGGCGTCTTTTACTAAAAAAATGGGACGTGCAATATCTTTGAAAATCATATTAAATGATGAAGCTAATCTCCCTGAATAAATTGATATATGGCATGTGTGCATATTAAAAAAAATAAAAGTTGGAGGGAGACGCAAACCTTACCTTAATATGTTCTCAGCACGAGAAACAAGCGAAACGAAATTCAAACTTGGTCTGTAACTCATCAAGATACATTCACATTCCAAAATTCAGCTCAGTATCTGCAAGCGTTTAGAAAAAAGTGCGGAAAACCAAGTAGGACAGACTGACAGACAGACGGGGACAGACAGACGGACGGACGGAAAGACAGATGCAGAGGAAACCTATAGTCCCCTCCGGTTTTACCAGTAAGAGACTAATGATAGGGGTATCTCATACATGAACTACACAGACAAGTTCCTATAAAATAATTAAATATCCATATTCGGCTAAAACATTGAGGTTGAGAGATTAATTCTCTGTTGATAAAAAAATCTTGGTTCATGTACAATAAAAATATCAAATTATAACAAGAGGCCCATGGGCCACATCGCTCACCTGAGAAGCTTTGACCATTCTGTTCTTTACCAGATTTCCCCCTTGTTATACATAATGCATCCCCACCCTACCCCACTGATCATAATTTAGACATTTTGAAATCTACACTACCCCATGATCCTTCCATGGGCACATAAGTTTCAGCTTTTTTTGGCCCAGTGGTTCCTGAGAAGAAGATTTTCAAAGATTTTTCTATATATTTCTATGTAAAACTTTGATTCCCTATAATGGCCCCGCCCTTTCCCCGGGGGTCATGATTTGAACAATTTAGAATCTACACTATACCAGGATGCTTCCACATAAGTTTCAGCTTTTCTGGCCAAGTGGTTCTTGAGAAGAAGATTTTCAAAGATTTTTCCTATATATTTCTATGTAAAACTTTGATTCCCCATTGTGGCCCCACCCTTCCCCCCGGGGGTCATGATTTGAACAATTTAGAATCTACACTATACCAGGATGCTTCCACATAAGTTTCAGCTTTTCTGGCCCAGTGGTTCTTGAGAAGAAGATTTTCAAAGATTTTTCCTATATATTTCTATGTAAAACTTTGATTCCCCATTGTGGCCCCGACCTTTCCCCAGGGATCATTATTTGAACAATTTAGAATCTACATTATAACAGGATGCTTCCACATAAGTTTCAGCTTTTCTGGCCAAGTGGTTCTTGAGAAGAAGATTTTCAAAGATTTTTCCTATATATTTCTATGTAAAACTTTGATTCCCTATAATGGCCCCGCCCTTCCCCCGGGGGTCATGATTCCTACAATTTAGAATTTACACTACCCCAGAATGCTTCCACATAAGTTTCAGCTTTTCTGGCCCAGTGGTTCTTGAGAAGAAGATTTTCAAAGATTTTTCCTATATATTTCTATGTAAAATTTTGATTCCCCATTGTGGCCCCGACCTTCCCCCGGGGGTCATGATGTGAACAATTTAGAATCTACACCACCCCAGGATGCTTCCACATAAGTTTCAGCTTTTCTGGCCCAGTGGTTCTTGAGAAGAAGATTTTTTAATGACCCAACCCTATTTTTGCCTTTTCTTGATTATCTCCCCTTGCGAGGGGAAATTTCCCTTCATTTTAATAATTTAATTTCCCCTTCTCCCAAGGATGCTTTGTACCAAGTTTGAGAAGTCGAAAATGTCAAAAGTTAACAGTTAACAGACGGACAGACAGCTAGACGGACGGACGGACGACGGACAAAATGTGATCAGAAAAGCTCACTTGATCCTTCGGCTCAGGTGAGCTAAAAACATGAAATTATGGTCGAAGGGACCTTGGAGATGGGGGTGGGCGCTACTCCAATAATATTGCTGGTAGATAGAATACAATATGAAGAATAATTACAAGACGCTTGTTCCCCTATATGAAAATGCATCCTCCCTATTTTTACTCAAAGTAGTTAAGTTTCACAACAGCTGTTGTAAAGAGGAATATGATGACCCCCATGGAATAATGATCGGGGTCATGTGTTACCATCCTAAAAATCTGCATAACCCACGTGAAGAAAAATAATCCCTGTAGAATAATGACCCTCTGTGAATTAAAGTTGAAATTGTCAGGGGGTAAAAAAAACGAATAAATGAAGATTCTCATTGGCCAAAATGCTCACCTGAGCTTAAGAGAGAATAAGTTGATCACACTAAATTACACAATTCTTTCTATTTTGTTGTCAATGCGATGATTCTGAATCCAAAGGAGTAAAAGATTTAACAAACCC
>NW_026936191.1:0-7117 GCF_032062105.1 Saccostrea cuccullata | reverse complement strand
TTCCATATGCTAAACTTTGCCCAATCTCTAATGCCACACCTACCTTGTTATTAAGGTCTCTTAGAGACAGAGTGCCATTCTTCAGACATTCTCTCAGCTCCACAGGTTTCTTCAATGGAATATCAGATTTATTAGCATTTATTTGAATTAATTACAATGACTAGTCTTTGTTGAAAATAGTAGCAAACCTGGCTACGAAGTATGACCTAGCAAACTATAGGCACTAAGCTTTAGAAAGATTTTTGCACAAACACAATGTATTATTTATCATGAGTTGAATGTATTATGACGTCACAATGACAATTTTTAGAGACGAATTTAAAAAAGTAATGTAAAAAGTTTAAATTTATAATTCAAAGTCTTGGGGAAAAGATTAGCTGCACCTTCAGAGTAAATAACAGACAATTAAAACAAAGGTTTTTCTAATTTCCTTAATACCCTTCTGACCTTTTCATCAATACATGTCTAAGGGTTAGTTAACTTGAAATATTATAATTTCACATGCATCTATTACCGGTGATTTTCACTCTTGCTATCATTTTGATTTTCCATTCATGTTAAATGATTAACAATTTCTTACCTCAAGTGGAATCGCCGACATCTTTGACGTGGATTGTAATGATCAAATTCCTGTTCGTATTGTCTCCTGTAAACAAATGTTGCTAATAAAGCGCGCTGGTTATGACGTTAGTTTCATTGTGACGTCCTTTTGATTGTGACGTCCGAATGATTGTGATGTCATGTGTCTTAAGGTTAAACAAAACGTTCGAATGCATTACATGAAGTAATGCAAGGAACAAAGTAAAAAAATTGGTTTGCCCTGATCTTGAACATATGTGTGTATGGGGGTGGGGGATGGAAGATTGTCATTACGGACAGTGTATACAGACAAGAAGATAACCCTCTGAATATCAAAATTGACACGTCCAAATATTTCCACTTTGATAAATTTATCGGAATTATATTTGTTAATATCGTTAATTTATATTTCAACTAGAGACGAATGTTGACGTTTAAAAAAAAAGTTTTTCCTAAATTTCTCACCCATCATCAACATTTTCCGATTGTATTATCCCTCTTAGAGTATAACGAAATTACTACCACTAAAACCGTATAGAGTTCATTGCTACTGAAGCAAGCTGAACATCTCAAACCATTTTGAAGATTTATTTTAAAAATATATCACAAAATACATTTAGAACATGACAGTAATCATAGCTTCAAAACGAAAAACGAACAAAAATATAAGACTTTCCAATTTGTCGAATATTATGTACGTATGACTATCGTAGCTAGTTTTATTAAATTCTTTTTCGAAAGCTTTTAAAACAGCGTTCTTTGTTTCATTATGTTACTTGAAAAAACAACAGAAATTCGTCAAAAAAGTTCCCTTTTATGTTGTTTAACGCCTTTTAATTGTACTACGCGTTAATTTTTAGTCAGGTGTGGATCCAACATCTTAGATAAGAATTTAAAGAAATGAGTCAGAATTCAAAGTCAAAGGGTCCAGTAAAATCCTTCCAATGCAGTTGGATCAGGCTACAGGCCTAAAAGAGTACTGATAAAATATTGTAAATTTTACTGGGATGCAAATACAAACTTTATACAACCTGATAGCTACCGTAATTTAAAATTTACAACACTCAGTCCTAGAATATATTACTTTTGTAAAATCGAGCCCAGATCATAAAATAAGCTCGTTTGATTTTTAAACGCACCTAAGCCTTGAAGGGAATTTCAAAGAGGGATGGGGATGCTATTGAATTTTATCGGTTCAGGGGGCAGAGATTCTAGAAAATTGGGAAATGCATGTATAGCTCAAACAAGAACATTCAATATTTTAATTGAATAGGGTTAGGAGGAAGAGATATTAGATACTGCAAATTAAAGTAATGTATCCTCTATTCCTTAGTATGAATGCTGCATGTATGGTCTTTTACATATTCCTTTCAGGCTAAAATGAAATATAATATATACATGTTTACACGTAGATAACAAGTTGTTGCATTCTTTATCAGTTATACAGGCAATAAAGTTAATAACATAACCCAGCGATAGTGTTAGGGACCTTTATCTCACACTACTGATTACAGATTCACATGTTGCTATTACATATAACTAACCAAAAGGTCACATGAACATTAATACATATTTCAAGAGTAATTATCACGCGATTTTACGTTCAAATTAAAAAGTACTGATATTTATCAGCAGTATATTAATATACAATCCTTAATTGCACAATCTTTTTGAGTTTTATTATTTTGTGTTAGAGAGATACTGTGCAGTATTTTTACATTTTTAAAGTAGTACCCTGAATTTTAAGCTATTATTTGATATCCTTTGGCCTTTTGTTATCAAAATCGGCTAAATATCCAGTCTAGACTTTATTATACAAAGAGGTAAGTTTTCATTTTTGTATTTTGACAGTTTTTCCCACTTTTTCACGACGTTTAAAAATTTTTTAAATTTGGGTTGGATTTTCTAAAAAAGGGAATTAAGACTAAAAACGACCTAACATAAAAAATTGTTACATGATCTTCCCTACTGTTCAAAGTTCACAAAAATTAAATCAGTGTCGCGCACTTCCTTTTGAGAGTGAATGCACGAGGGACGGTAGCAGGAGGTTTTATATAAGTAGATATGATCATTGAATTTTGTTAAAATCCGTTTTAAAAGTATAGCGTCTTCGACAAAGGAATTTTTTTTATTGGAAGGAAAGCATTGGAGGAAGTAGATAGAAAAAAGGTTTGGGAAGTTTTAAAATTTTGATTGTATTTAAAAGTCTCTCTCTTCTCTCCTCTCTCTTCCTCAGACACTGAAATATATGTACATCTTTAAATACTTGCCAGTTTGAGAAAAAGCAACATGGGAGACGGGTGTTGTACGGGGTTCGCCAGGTGTATTCTTGTGGTTTTCAACATAATATTTGTGGTGAGGAAATATTTTAAAAAATTGTCTAAAAATATTCTTTTTCCTTATTATGTTTGTTGATTTTTCCAGCATTTGTTTGCTAAGAAAATTTAGAAAATTCTTAATGTTCATGTATCTATGTGATCATGTATATAAATATACAATAAATGTGTTTATATATACATGGAGTCAATTTTCATGACAACTCGCAAGCCACGGATTTTATGTCCATTCTACTCAAAACTGTGGACACATTGAAAAAAAAATTTCGTGGTTTCCGACATGCATTTACACCTTGTCATCATTAAGATATTTTTTTTTAATTCCAGCTTTCTGGAGGTGGCATCCTTGGCGCAGGAATTTGGCTGAAAGTAGATCCCACTCTGTGAATATACAGAAGTTAATTTCAGTGGACAGTCATGATCAAGCAATTTCTTCCACAGCCTATGTTCTTATTGGGTTCGGGAGTGTCGTTTTCTTAGTGGGCTTCCTAGGGTGTCTTGGGGGATGTAAGCAGTGGAAATGGGCCCTGGCCTTGGTTTGTATCGATACATCATATTTTACATGTTTTAAGATTATTTCAATTTTATACATAAATTGTACACTATTAGATTCACAGAACATGTATGAACGTCTCCTTATAAAACAAGACATGTGATCATTTCACTTTTACAAGTGCCGTTTTCCATATCTACTTTTATCTGTTATGTTAAAATGTTTCTGTGTGATTTGATTTCCTGCTTTACAATTTTAAAATAAAACACAGGCATTTCCGCTCAAAAATAACTTTTTATCGTTATTTTTTTTTAACATATCTAACAATCAGTTTGCAAACAAAAGTATTAACTAAAGTTGACATCTCAGCAACGCCTAACAACACACAATTTAAAATATTTCCTCTTTGGTTTTTTTCAGTATATCTTCTTTCTCGTCATTATATTCATTGGGGAGTTCTCTGGAGGAATAATGGCAGCAGTATACAAATCCAAGGTATGATTTAAAAAACAGAAACCATGTATACATTTAATTAAACACATTTAATATAAAGAAATCCATAAGTGAAAATCTACAAACTTTATGTTATGCATCAACCAAAAAAAAAAAAAGATTTCAGAAGATATTCTACCTACGATATCATATTCCACAATTCATAAGATATGAATGTATATTTTTCTTCCCTTTAGGTGACCGATGAACTCAGTAAAACACTCAAAAAATCGGTGGCAGAATACAAGAACAGCTCCTTAATAAGACAAGCCTGGGATGATGTACAGAAAACGGTCAGTTTGACATTCAACATATAAAACATATTTTCTAAGCAAATTATACCTCCCTGTTAAAAACAATATGCCCAAGGGCCTTAACGGTCACTTGATTATAATTCGTACAATACTGTAAAGGATCCAAGGAAGTAAGAGCAAGATGAACAGAATAATAAATTTATAATTTAGAAACAATTCGTAACCACCCCCCCTCCCCAAAAAAGGGCTTGATTTTCTAGTTCAATTGACCTTTCGAAAATGTTACATACAGTGATTGACTGTTATAGTTAGTAGCTATGGGGATTACTTTATTCAGCACAGAATACAAATTCCAGCCACCCAACACTAAAATACAAGCGGTTGAGAATTTCACAAATCTGGTAAAAATACTATATGTATAGTTAGTTACCTTGATTAAAAACAACTTTATTACAACATGTCAGAGAGAACTATGATGGCTTAAAGTCAAACCAAACAATGTTTACAAAGATATTTTTACAAGCTTTTTGTAAATTGATGATTTTCAACATCCCATAAAGAACTTGGATTTTGAATAATAAAAAATAAATGATACTAGTAAAAGGGTTAATATGTATGATCTTTTTGTCGAATATTCACATGCAATCTTACGGTTGTTGTCTTAAAGGGGCTGGGAAGGGGGGGGTGCAGCCATTTTCAGTCTAATTTCGATCTCCTTTAGAAGAAGAGCTCCATATAAAGATATACAAAAATGATCAAATTCTAAAACTAAAATGTCTGAATTTTTTCTTTGCCAAATGATAGTTGACAGCTTTAGATACCTTATCTAAAAAAAGAAGTTAAAGCTGGTGGACAATTTGTGGTTAATTTGTTGACCCCCAGCCTCCTTTAAAATTTGTATGAAATGTTTACAAGATCTAGAGTAAGAATTATTTCTGTTTGTCGTTTTTTTGTAATACTTGTAATACCTGTTATGCCTTGTAATATCTTGTAGTGCTTGTAATAGCTAAGTGTAGCGTTATGGTTTTATATTAGTCTTTGACCATAAACCATAATGGTTAAAGACCCGTATAAAAACCATAACGCTAGTTCTGCAGCTATGCTTGTAATATCTTGTAGTGCTTGTAATATTTTCATTCAATATTTTTTTATTCTTGTTTTTTTTTTAGATCCATTGCTGTGGAGTTAATAGCTACAAAGATTACGTCAATGTTACACATTTTAACGCCACTGTGGTAATTTTCTCCAATACAGTACTTTCCATCATTTTTCGCATTCGAGGCTTTCATTTGCACAAATAGAGTTTATTTCATTAAAAAAAAAACCTTGTCTAAAGACTCCTTAGTTAGAATTATTCTGCCTTGAAAGTTAGGAATTAGCGTTGATTTTTCAGTTAAGTCATTATATCTGATGGAAACATTTCTTACAGCCTGTTCCGGATTCCTGTTGTCATGACAACATCATAAACTGTAGAAAAGAGGCTGAGCCCGGTAATCCTACTCAAAGCTTCAAAAACCTGTACTCTGAGGTAAAAAAAATGAAATCAATCTTTGAATTAATAAATTTCATTTAAAACAAAAACAATCATGCATGTCTTATACTTAACTATAATCAATTTAATTAACTGTATTTATTTTATACAATCAGGGTTGTCTAAATACCTTACAAGACCAGCTGAAGAGTAATCTGTCCATCATTATTGGAGTGGCTATCGGAATAGCAATGATTCAGGTATCATCGATGATCGTAATTTTTTGTACCTTGTACACTTTTCACATTTAGAACAGAGAATGATGTTCGACAAAAATGCATATATTTACACAGTTTTAATTATGCAAGAACACCCCCACAATCTTAAAATTTTGTGCGATGAAGTTGATTTTAATTGATTTTTGAGAAATACTTCATTCATTAAGACAAAAATCCCTTTCATCTATTCAATGCACATAAAGATAGTTATTAAGTTCACTCACAATAATTTTTTTATCACATTCAAGCACTGTGCACAAAAAAATACAAATATAAAAATGTCATTAAATTTTTGCATTAAGGAAAAGGTATAGATCTTGGAAACTAATCTTAATCTCGGACTTTATCGAAAATTCGCAACCAAACAAATATCAGAATTCTGTTTCTGAAATCCAAGCGACAGAAAGTTTATACAATTTTAATTATTCAAGTGTCGTATATTATCATCCCATCGCAACGCATTTTGACGGGAAATTGAACCACAAGATTTCGTGTGTGTGTCTGTGTGACAGACTTTAAGATTGCTTTAAAGATACTCGTACTTGCAAAAATTGCGGTGTTAAAAAAAATCTTTTTTATACAGCCCAGTTTTTTAAAGGTCAGATTCAAGCGTTACAACGGTCTTTGGTTTGTGGGTTATGTCCTGTGCGAAACGGAAGTGACGTATAATTTTCATCGGGATCGAGATGTCGCATGCTAAATTGATTTATAGATACGTTCTTTTCTTAGATTTGAACCTAATCAACACTAAAAATCCTTCTCATTTAACAGAAGCAAAAACAAATTCAGATCAGTTACTACCTGTATATGAATGGTCATTGTTAACAGTAAAATAGGGACAGCAGGATGATTTATAATTTATTGAGACTGTTATTAAATAAATAAATAAA
Organism: Saccostrea cuccullata; assembly: GCF_032062105.1. Classification (NCBI taxonomy): domain Eukaryota; kingdom Metazoa; phylum Mollusca; class Bivalvia; order Ostreida; family Ostreidae; genus Saccostrea; species Saccostrea cuccullata. Next base: position 324 of record NW_026936191.1, on the reverse strand, counting down.
CTGATAAATATTTTCAGCTTGAAAAATGACAGCATAAAAACAACGTACATGTACCTGGATATGGAGTAGAAATACACATATTTAACAATTGGTCATGTCTCCTTCTTTCTACATGTACATTATTGGAGCCTTTTACTACACCAGGACAGACAGAAAAAAAACCTTTAGAATAATAATTAACCTGATATCAATTTTCATTTTTTCAGCTTTTTGGAATCATCTTAGCCTGCAAGTCATTTCGTTCTGCTGACGATGATTATAAGGGATATTAAAAAAAACAAAGGCAACATTAAATGATATTCTGGGTTTTTTTTAAAATTTGAA
>NW_026936190.1:0-7208 GCF_032062105.1 Saccostrea cuccullata | reverse complement strand
AAGGGGAATATAAATTGTTAAAATGAAGGGCCATGTCCCCTCAAAAGGGGAGATAATCAAGAAAAGATAAAAATAGGGTTGGGTCATTAAAAAATCTTCTCAAGAACCACTGGGCCACTAAAGCTGAAACTTATGTGGAAGCATCCTGGGGTAGTGTAGATTCTAAATTTTTCAAATCATGACCCCTGGGGGTAGGGCGGGGCCACAATGGGGAATCTAAGTTTTACATAGAAATATATAGGAAAAATCTTTAAAAATCTTCTCAAGAACCACTGGGCCAGAAAAGTTGAAACTTATGTGGAAGCATTTTAGGGTAGTGTAGATTCTAAATTGTTCAAATCATGACCCCCCGGGGTAGGGCAGGGCGACAATGGGGAATCAAAGTTTTACAAAGAAATATATAGGAAAAATCTTTAAAAATCTTCTTCTCAAGAACCACTGGGTCAGTAAAGCTGAAACTTACGTGGAAGCATACTGGGGTAGTGTAGATTCTAAATTGTTCAAATCATGACCTCCGGGGGTAGTGCAGGGCCACGATGGGGAATCAATGTTTTACATAGAAATATATAGGAAAAATCTTTGAAAATCATCTCAGGAACCACTGGGTCAGATAAGCTGAAACTTATGTGGAAGCATCCTGGGGTAGTGTAGATTCTAAATTGTTCTAATCATGACCCCCGGGGGTAGGGCGGGGCCACAATGGGGAATCAAAGTTTTATATAGAAATATATAGGAAAAATCTTGAAAATCTTCTCAAGAACCACTAGGCCAGAAAATCTGGAACTTATGTGGAAGCATCCTGGGGTAGTGTAGATATGAAATTGTTAAAATCATGACCCCCGGGGGTAGGGTGGGGCCACAATTGCCCATCAAACTTTTACATAGGAGTATATAGGAAAAATCTTTGAAAATCTTCTCAAGAACCACTGGGCCAGAAAAGCTGAAACTTATGTGGAAGCATACTGGGGTAGTGTAGATTTCAAATTGTTTAAATTATGATCAGTGGGGTAGGGTGGGGTCACAATATGTATTACAAGGGGGAAATCTGGTAAAGAACAGAATGGCGAAAGCTTCTCAGGTGAGCGATGTGGCCCATGGGCCTCTTGTTTATTGAATAAAATAAATTGAGGAACAATCATCTTAAGAGGGCATTGTAGCATGTTTGCCTTCTTCCAGCAGGATGTGGCACAAATTCTTTTAGGATATCATTTGTAGTTAGATTTTTAAAATCAGTCTTAGACAAGGAGATCTCCTCCTTCAAGCACTTTCACAGTAGCTCTCATAATCAAATGAAAAAAAGAAGTCCTTCTTAAGAAAATTATATTTTCATTTTCTAGGTAACAATCAACTGAATATTTGATTGAGTTTCAGAAAGAAAATTGGTTTGGAATGTATACTCAGTTCTAGAATGCATGCAATTTAAGTAACTTGGAACCTGTACACAAACTTGGAAAATTATTTGTATGTTTTGGAATGGGGCTTAATGAATATCGATAAATCCTGTATATTTTTTAATTTCTTCCTACAGAAATTCCACCGGTTTTGAGGAAGTAATCCTCTTGCTTATAGTGATTCATGCTACTTATTTGTGAATTAAACAACACACATTCATTTCTGTAACATCAATAACCAATGAAAAAAAATACATGTACTTCAGATTGATTGGACAATAAGTTGATCCTGTACGAGGTCTTTTAATGTAAATGTAAATACCAATATACATGTATAACAGTAATAAATATTATAATGCATTACAATATATAAACATAGCAAAAATGCAAAGAAAGAAATACATCGAGATAACATATCAATACCTGTAAACTTGAGGATATAAATATGTACCAACATCTCATTAACTTTTTTTCATTGTATACATAATTTTCCAGTGTTTTTTGATATAATCTCCACATGCTAAAAAAATTTTCATATTGGAAAACCTGTCCCCACTGAGGACTATCACAAAATCTTAAATGAGATATCTATCTCAGTCTCAATTTGTAAATTGTTAACATTTTTAAATATGTTTACATAAAAATGTATTTACTGTGACACTCTCTTCAATATTTCTCTAATTATTCAATATTAAACACATTTTAGTTACTAAAGATCAAAATACATTTTTAAAAGCAGACATTAATAATTGGCACAGAAGGGATTCAATGGGACTGTAAGAAAGATAATTCAGAAAACAAAACTTCCTTAAGACTCTTTCAGCCAAGATGCAATCTCTTTCTGTATCATCTAAAAACAAATGACAAAGCTTCGAAGTATTTATTTATAATATACAGGTTAATTTATATCAGACAGCATAACAGGCTCAAATGCCTCAATGCTTGTCTGGGCTGCTTGTTCTTATAGGTACAAATGTCAAAAATATTCATGGCCTCAAAACTATGATAGAATTCTTTCTTGAACATTAGCATGCAAAAATGAGAAATTTTCCTGAGATCATAGCAATGTTCTTATTGTGTAAGAATTTTTTTTCTCTTTTTGATCAGACTTACTTAACAACTACATTTATATGTAAGTACTTTCAGATGAGAAGGTTTATATGTGCACATCTAACATTTGTCTTTTACAATTTTTTAAGTAGATCTATAGCCAGAGGATATGTTTTTTAATGAATGATATAAAACAGACTTACAAGTCTGGCCTCCTTCAGAGACTCTGGATCTGTGGATTTATGAGTAGACATATCAGCACAGTGGGCCGTTCCATTGATGTAGACAGCAACCTCTCCAGAGACCTGGTCTGACTTCAGGACACTCAGGAAGTGCCAGGGGTCTATGGAGCCTAATCAAGAAAGAAAATCAAATGACAAATAAAAAATCCTCAAACAAAAAAAGACACAATTGCAGAGGCATACCCATCCTGTATCCATTCCAAACTTTTCATGTATGGGTAAAACATTTCTGAAAATATCTATTTATTTATTTAAACCTTACCAATGAATCAAATTCAAATAAATAATATTACCATTGACAAATATAATCCTGGTTCCTTTTGGATGGTTCGCACCATAATAGTCATTGGTGAACTGTACAAACTTAGGCACCATGTTTTCTGAGATCTTGTACACATCTTTACAGACGACAAGGTTGGATTCCAGGGTCAGAAGTCTGGAGAAAGGACAGGTAGTTCCATCTTCACAGGTCTGATCTGGGAAAAAATTTTCACCATTAAAAATGATCATGATTTTGGATTTTGAATTAGGATTTTGATGAACTTTAAGTTTTTATTTTTTGATAACCTCTCGTACTTTTGGAGTGATCCTTTTTTTTTCTTTTTTTTTTCAAATTCTTTTTAATGTGAAAGTTTTTACCAGTATATATTGTCAATTACATGTACAGAGAAGTTTCAACAAAAATCATACAAAGTCTACATGAATTGTATATAATTTCAAAAGGGCTAAAGGCCTTTGCTAATAAGCTTTGATTATGGCATAGTACTTATAACAAAAACAATGTCTTACAATATCCAAACTGTGAGCAGGTCTGCCAGATCCACTGTCTTATACCGGGCCCCACTGCCTGTCTGTCTACGGTCTGATTAATAAACACTGACAGGAAAGTGGAGTAGGTATTGTCAACACAACTTTTATTGGTGGTCTTCATCATCATCTTCAAAATAAATGATTGTAATTTTTGCATATATTATCCATACACATGATTAAGGTACACCAGTATTTAAGGTACAGCATTCAGATTGCGGCATATAAACCAAAGTAGGTGAAACTCAGAACTTGAAACAGATGTTTTCCAGTTTTATCTCCAAAAATGAAAATGATAATTTCATGTGGCTATACAAGTATTACAAGGAATTTTAAATATTATATACAAGAAAAAAAATAATCAAAGCTTATTTAAATATATTTGTCTGCAAAAATGGATCAATTACTACCAACTAATAATACATCATAATAAAACCAAAAATTGAAACAAAATAAAAGAAATTAACTGAAAGACAACACTGGCTTAAAAGTTGGATAGGATAAAATTATACCAGTTTAGTTTTTAGCTCACCTGAGCCGAAGGCTCAAGTGAGCTTTTCTGATCACATTTTGTCCGGCGTCCGTCTGTCTGTCTGTCCGTAAACTTTTCACATTTTCGACTTCTTCTCAAGAACCGATGGGCCAATTTCAACCAAACTTGCCACAAAGCATCCTTGGGTGAAGGGGATTCAAGTTTGTTCAAATGAAGGGCCATGCCCTTTTCCAAGGGGAGATAATTATGAATTAGTGAAAAATTATTGGCATTTTTAAAAAATCTTCTTCTCAAGAACCACTGGGCCAGGAAAGATGAAACTCATGTGGAATCATCCTCAGGTAGTGTAGATTCAAGTTTGTTCAAATCATAATCCCCGGGGGTAGGGTGGGGCCAACATGGCCGATCAAAGTTTTAAAAAGGAATATATAGGAAAAATCTTTAAAAATCTTCTTCTCAAGAACCACTGGGCGAGGAAAGATGAAACTCATGTGGAATTATCCTCAGGTAGTGTAGATTCAAGTTTGTTCAAATCTTGACCCCCGGGGGTAGGGCGGGGCCACAATGGCCGACCAAAGTTTTACATAGAAATATATAGGAAAATTCTTGAAAAATCTTCACAAGAATAACAAAGCCATGATTGGTCATATTTATATGGAAGCATCCTCAGATAGTAGATTCAAATTTGTTCAAATCATGACCCCCGGGGTTAGGGCGGGGCCACAATGGCCAACCAAAGTTTTACATAGAAATATATAGGAAAATTCTTTAAAAATCTTCTTCTCTAGAATAACAAAGCCATGTTTGGTCATATTTATATGGAAACATCCCCAGGTAGTGTAGATTCAAGTTTGTTCAAATCATGACCCCTGGGGGCAGGGCGGGGCCAAAATGGCCGACCAAAGTTTTACATAGAAATATATGGGAAAATTCTTTAAAAATCTTCTTCTCAAGAACAGCAAAGCCATAATTCATCATATTTATATGGAAGCATCCCCAGGTAGTGTAGATTCAAGTTTGTTCAAATCATGACCCCCGAGGGTAGGGCGGGGCCACAATGGCCGACCAAAGTTTTACATAGAAATATATAGGAAAATTCTTGAAAAATCTTCTTCTCAAGAAATACAAAGCCATGATTGATCATATTTATATGGAAGCATCCTCAGGTAGTGTAGATTCAAGTTTGTTCAAATCATGACCCCCAGGGGTAGGGCGGGGCCACAATGGCCGACCAAAGTTTTACATAGAAATATATAGAAAAATTCTTTAAAAATCATCTTCTCAAGAATAGTAAAGCCATGATTAGTCATGGGACTTCTTTTGGATTAAAACTTTTCAATAATAAACCAATTTTCTACCTTTTCCAAGCCACAGTGCTCAGGTAAGCAATGTGGCCCATGGGCCTCTTGTTGAGATAATTTTAATACCTGATTTATTTTCTGAAGATTGCCATAAGAGTCCCCTGACTCTGTCATTATGTCACAAAGTTTCTGGATATTCATATCTGGGACTTCATTATTGTATTGCACCACTCCCATAAAAATTCCTGCTAAATTGTTGACAAAGACCATCTGGTCATTGGGCTCAGAAAGGGATCCACAGGACACGAAATCCTTCATCAAGTCTTTAGTTCGGTGGTAACTGATCATGCTGTCTATTTTCTGGAAGGCTTCAGATACTTGTACAATACACTAAAAAGGAGAAATTAAAAACATTGAACTGCATTTTATAAATCTGATCCAGTGCTAAATGGCTACTTGCATGTGATGAAATAAAGAGACCTTTATGAAAAGTTTGTAAATTGCTAAACAACATAAATATTGCTAAACAATAAAAATCCTTTCCACTTGGGAGGAAAAAATGGCCTTCTTTTGAATTCTGCACAGGCTTCTTTTCAAGTATTGCCTACATGGATCATGGTTGTATGTGCAGATGTTTCCCCTCCTTTGAAAATGACTGTCAAAAACTGTGATGTTGGGGATGAAGAAACATGTTTATTAAAGTCCTTTTTGAGAGAGTGACTTGCATGTAGAGTTCATTTCATATGAACCAGTTTTCCCTCCCCCTGGAGAATAAGTTAAGCTGTTCTTACCTGCTTATTATGTTCCCCAAACGAAGTTGGGGAACATATTGTTTTTACTCTGTTTCTTATTATGTTCCCCAAACGAAGTTGGGGAACATATTGTTTTTACTCTGTTTCTTATTATTATTATGTTCCCCAAACGAAGTTTGGGAACATATTGTTTTTACTCTGTTTCTTATTATTATTATTATTCTTTTTTCTTCTTATTTCTTCTCCGGTACTTTTTTGTCCGCGAGTGTTCTCAGAAACTGTTCACCCAACTGAGCTAAAACCTTTTTAGGGTTAATAGGTGTGTAGTGTAGGTGTGCGGAACGAAGGTCATTTTGCGCGCATACGCCTGCACGTGCGTGCGCGTGATATGAGTGAAATGACTGATATACTTAATATAGCTATAATTTTTACATTTTTTAATGAAATGATTTGAAACTCATTATATTAAGATATATCAATAGTGTAAATAATGTGACACTGTCAAATAAGCACGAACTCACGCGCATGCACGTGCGCTTTGCTCTGATTGGCTGAAACAAAAATCTCAATATCTTTTCTGTTTTTTGACGAAATGCTATGAAATTTAAAACATAGGCATACTTTAGGAGGTTCTACAATATGATATATAAAAATTTTCAAGAATCCACGCGCATCCACGTGTGCTGCGATCTGATTGGCTTAAACTTTAAATGCCTATAACTTTTTTGATTCTCAACAAAACAGGATGAAATTTAGAATATGAATAGATATGACGAATTCCTACATCATGCTACTATCAAACTTGAATGCAAGGACATGCATGCACGTGTGCGCGTGCAATGCCTTAAATAATCGATTTACTTGATATAGTCGTAAATTTTTGATGAAACGTTTTGAAACTCAAAGAATAGAAACATATTAAAAGTGTAGTCAAGATGATATGGCTTTCATGCATTGCACCTGCGCGCGCGTGCAATGCTCAAATGACTTGTATACTTGATATGACCGTTAGTTTTATATTTCTTTATGAAATACTTTGATGACCTTGACCTTTGACCTCTTGATCCAAAGGTCACAATCCAGCTCAAGTTCGTAGATGTATTTACAAACTCACTTTAACAAATGCTTAGAATAAGTAAGTCAACACCCCCCCCCCCTCCACCCTTCTCCTG
>NW_026936189.1:0-7183 GCF_032062105.1 Saccostrea cuccullata | reverse complement strand
CTTTGGCAAAGGGAGTAATTTAAAGCCTTACATGATATATGGTTAAAACTGTACAAATATTGACCACTATAATGACTTTATAGATAAACTTTTATTAATCTGTCAAAAAAAAAATTCTGATCCTCACACAAATTCAATAATGCATTAAGGACTATCTTGAGTATCTAGAAAAATTGTCACCAATTGTTTTTCCTAAATCTAATATCCTCCTTCCATAACCAAAGTTCATTTTCTTTTAATAACCACTTTGCCAGAAAATAATAATAAAAAATTTGAATCATTCTGGGATGTAGATTCCACTTTGTTCAAATCATGGGGGGAGGGGTAAACTGGGTCATATTTTTTTTTTATTTTTAAACATTTTCAATACTGAAAATATTCCTGATTTTTTTTTTGTCCAGCTAAAGTGCAAAAGTGCTTTATGTTGTGCATGAGCCTATTGTTTGATTTGTTTTAGTACATATTCATTTCAAAGTTTTGACCCTTCTTAAAAAATTGTCAAATTTTTACAAAACGTACCCCATAAAATTCTTATTTAATGGAGATCTTATTTTGTGTTTGAAGGGAGTTGATGGAGAACTAAATATATCATTATACGAAAAATAAACGAGTTTAATGCATTGCAATTCTTCTTATTAAAACGTAAAGAGAAGGATTTTCTTATTCCATTTTTTTTTATCTCACTTATAGAACCATAACCATTATTTACATTTTATTTCTATACTTCATAATGACATACAAACATACAAGTTACATAACATACGAAAATGAAACCTCGGGACTTGTTCCATAAAATGCATACATAACTCACAAACTTAAAAACTCCAAGGAACATTTAGAAAATTCGAAGAAAAATCATTTTGTGGTATTGAAGATTTCATATTTATGAATGACTTTATAGTTAATATTTCCCTATAGACTAGGCCCGCTTCCTAATTGCCTTACATGTTCTGCTTAATTGCACTCTTAGCAAACTTAATTTTCAATAAATGTGAAGCAGAATTTATTTTTAAAAAAATCTTTAACACGAGAAGAAAAGAACAGTTACTGTGATCTTCAACTCGACACTTACATATATAGTGTTTTAAATTAATTATGATAGCTTCTTTCAAAGATATGTCGTCTCAATATATCCCAGTGAGCTTAAAATAAAATATAGCACAGTGTATGTCTTTTATATTTCGATATTTTACAAGAAAAAGACTTTAATGCTATTCTAACAACAAATCATAATGATAAATGTGATAAGTAAAAATTTTCAATCGTCCACTCTTCTTTTTAACATGTGTGTAACAATATACACGTTCAAAAATTATTAATCTAATAATAATATTAAAAACTGAATTTTCCATGGATTTTCCCGTTACGCCGCTTATTACATTAAAACATCTGCATTTTAGCTCCCTTAATCATTCGGACAATTATAAAATATGAGCCCATTTAAACAATACAAATTCTCTACAAAAGTGCAGAGAACATTTTGCACTGTAAATTTCACATTATGTGCATACAAAGTCTGTTGCGTTAAGACCAAAGACGAAATAAACATAATTTTTAAAAAATAAGTTTAAGACAAACTCGTCTTCCTTCCATCATTTTACATACAGAGTGGCCATGATATTATTTTACTAAGTTAACTATATGTTCAAATTTATAATAAACTTAGTGATGTTTTATGTAAATGTATCTAACTTCTACAGTTCAAAAAGAATGAACCTGAAAAAATCATAGCTTAATTTCTATGAAATTACATGGGAAAAAGACAAAAAGTTACATAAAGAGGATAAATACGAGGGTCGTTCAACAAATAATGCAACATATCCTCTAAAAGTCAGAAAAGTACGAAATACATATTTTTAATAGTTTCAATCCCTAAAGACATTCTCTGTTACCAATTTCATGTGTCTCAAGTCTTTGACTCCATAAACAGAAATCCTCAGCATACTTATCTTTAGGGATACCCCAAAGACACTGAGAAATATCATTTTATATCGCATATCTGACATTGTAAAATTTTCCTTTGATTGTTTTCATGTATTTTGGGGACGAAAAGATCTCACAGTGGCTACGATTAAACTAATATGGGTCATTGAAAAAACCTGTATACTTTCTTTTCTTCAAAATTTTATTTTTTCACTATGATTATATTCAACTGCGTTGTTAAGCACAGAAAAAATACTATGTTCAACGAAATTTGGACTTCCTTTGCAAAAACACTGTTCAACTTTCCTTTATGCGAATTGAAGATGAAACTTACTATTTTTAGTCCTTCATTTGGATGCATGTTCATATTTTAATGGACCCATTTAAATACATGAAAACGAATAAAACATGTTTGCAGCCATTACTTCTCTTTATTCTAATAGAGTAACAACGTTTTCTTTGGTTCCTAAATTTTTATCATTAATCGTATATTACAACTATAATAAGAGCACCAATGTTTCATTATACATTAAGCAAATTTATCAATTCTGCAATTTTGTTTAAAAATGCGTTTTGAATTTAACCGTAGGCACATTTAAGGAATATTCTCTCTTGGACGTTTGTGAGAAGATAGGGCATCTATCTGATTGAAATATTGTTATATGTTGTTCCGTTGTCCGAATTCTATAAAAATCTGTGACGATTTAATGTTAAGTATTTTAACAATGTCATTCCATGTTAATACACCTTTTTTCAAATAACATGTGGTACATAAAGTCGATATTTTGTGATGTCCCCACAAATTTCAATTGACCATCATGACTGTTATATTTCAACCTTAAGTTTATTTTTTTTCTTCTGAATTATTGAATCCATCTGAAAAGTATACAGCCTTAAAGATTATTTTTTCCACTTATAAAACTTTTCTTCTTAAATATGAGGTTGGCGGCGATTTCTGTAAAAAGCGCATGTTTCAAATACGCACCTATTTTCTTCTCTTTGGCGGAGATCATTTTTAAACAGTTTTCAGCTCAGTGTAGTGACCATGCTTACTTTAAAAATGAATTTCTTTGCGAAGACACTATGAAAATTCGTGCGTTTTTCTGTGTTTAGTAGATCTTAAATAGAACTTATCAAATAGGAAAAAATAAAATCAAAAGCCTCAACATTTATTATGATATTCTGAGTATCGCATTACTTATTGAACGATCCTCGTAATTTACCTTCACATGTCTTAAGATTAAAATCTTTGATTAACCCTTCCTAGGTATTTCAAAAACCAATCAACAAATTAAGTCATAACAATGTGACAAATATAAGCTCACAGGCTAGAAAAATAAGAAAATACCTTAATATTTTAATATGAACAAATTTATTCCCTTTAGTAATCATCACAATAATATTCATGATAAAATTCATTTTCTCTATATATGTCATCGTTTCATATAGTGTTTAAATATTTATATTGAGCTAAAACATATTTGTATTAATATATGTTTTTAAAAAAGTCTGTTTTATGATAATGAATTTTAATGGCTCATGACTAATGAAGACCTAAATATTCTAAGATTACCTGTTAGATTTCTTGATAAACCGCCTCAACTGAAAAGGGATAATATTTAGGAATAATTACATATGACATAATTACTAGTATGTCTTTTCTTGTTCCTTCATATGCATATATGTATTTCTTCATTTACTTAACTATATACTCGTATAATCATAACATATACAAAATAAATATTCAGTATAGGTATTTATCAATGATTATACAATTAAGCATTGCTCTCAGTATATGTAAGATCAGGTATGTTTTATCATCTAGATCCTTCCACCTTTCTTGTTTGTAAATCGTTTTGCTAATCCCCGCCAAAATTGGGCTAATAAAATAATATATCTTGAATTAAACACAGACTCCCCAAATACCATAAAGAGTATATTGAACAATTGCATCGAACACAATAAACTATTGTTAGAAGAAGTGTACCACGTAGCCGGTCATATCCTATTTTACATCCTATAAATTTATGACCGGACAAAATGTTATAAAGATCTTTACATAAAAACTAGGAAAGCAACACTTCTGTGTACTGACTCATGGCTGCAGTACACGAATGATAAAAATTTTATCGAAAAATTTTATCGGTTGAAAAATCTAAGCAGAAAACTAGCTTTAAGGAAGTTGATCAATGTTTCAAATACAAACACAAGAATACGATATTGAATTTAAAGGTAAGACACTCCTATAACTCTAGCTTTGAATATTTCTCTTGCGACCTAATTTTTCATATGATACATTTCTCTTTTAACTTGTTATTTCAGTTGGACCCAAAATTCCATAGGTGTAGGGTTTGCGATGTCAAGAAATATTTTAGTTTAGCCAGTCAGAAATAGTTTTAAGACTTTATTTTGAGAAAATGCTTCCATTGTGTTTAAATGCCTTTTTGAAAGAATGGATGCACTTATGCAAAATGGGAAAAATAAACAAAAAAAATTAAGCAAAAAATTTCATCTCAAATTACTAATTGATATCTAAACCATACAATTCAACAAATTTTACCGCTGAAATCTACAAATATACAAAGAACAACTACACAAAGTAGAAGAGGTCAGCCGACATTTGTGGTTTTCCATAGTAAATCGAGAACGCTCATTCATTTCAAAGCTTTTGTTAAATATGAACCTTACGTTGTACAAACTTGTGCGAATGACAAAAGTCGCATAATACATTTTTAAAACGTGTGTAAAAGTTTGCACACAATAAGGGTGGTACATAAAATATTAAAAATGTATAAAAAGTATACTGTGTTTTTCGTATAGCAAGTGAAAGACATTTACCTGCATGACCCATATTGAACCCACGTGTGCTCTTAATTATTTAAAATACTAATAGTCACGTGAGATCTACACAGGTTTATTTCCTAGGTAGCTTGCTTAGGAGCAGGTCCTTTTCAAGGGTTAGATAGAATTTTTTTCATTCTGTCTAAATGATTACATGTAATTGGAATGATAATAGAGGTACCGGTGTATCACACAGTACTTAATTGTTTTCTTATGTAGAAACAGGGTAAGAGACAGGCCAGGGAGAAAGTGAGGCATTGCATTCTCCAATAGAATCCCATAAATAGATATATAAGAATTGTGTTCTCAATCTTCTACAGACACACCCACAGCTTAACGTCAATTCCCTAAGACACTCACAACTGGTTTTTATAATTATTAGGTCTTTCCACCTTTCTGTGGAAAGACCTCTTGAAATGCTTCTGTTTCTTTTTATTTTATTTCTCCCATTAGCTTTTGAGACCGTAAGACTTATCGAAAAACTTTTTAGTTCATGATACTGGATATATAAAGTTATTCCGAAAAACGACCCCGTATGTTTTAACTTAGACCCCTTACGCAGTTATTGGCCTTTTCACCGTTAAGCTTGTTATCGCTACTCCTCAAAAACCGTAAACCGTAGAGATACAAAACCTTCACCATTGTTTTGAACTAATTTAGGAGACTTTTCAATCTATTCATTGCGAAAGTTTTCTTTGACCCCTTCAATGAGTAATTGCCCCTGAAAGTTTATAAATTTTACAAAAAAATAAAAATGTTCAAAACAAAAAGTCGTAGAGACATGAAACCAACTGCATAACATTCAATGACCTTTTGCCTTCAAATTCAATTAAAGGTCAAAGATCAAGGTCATTCCAAATATGAGAAAAAAATTTCTCTTTATAGCTCTTATGTCCTTAAACATATACTATCTACCTTATGTCTTTAATATGTACTTTTGAAACTCTTTAGAAGATATAATTCTTGGCCCCTAAGATTGACCCTTTAAAAAGTTGTTGCCCCTTGTGCTTAAAACGCTTGTTATCGCTACTCCTCTGAAACCGTAAACCGTAAAGGTATGAAACCTTCACCAATGGCTTTGCCTTATTATGGGAACTCTTCAATCTATTCATTGCGAAAGTATTCGGTGACCCCTTCAATGAGTTATTGCCCCTGAAACTTTTTTAATATTACAAATAATTAAAAATTTTCAAAACAAGAAGTCGTAGAGACAAGGGACCAACTGCATAAGATTCATTGTCCTTTGATCTTCAAATTCATGTAAAGGTCAAAGGTCAAGGTAATTCCAAAAATGGAAAATTAGCTCTTTTTATATCTCTTTTGTCTTTCAACATATACTGAATGTCTATGCATCATTAATATGTACTCTTAAAACTGTTTCAAAGATTTCACTCTTGTCCCCTAATATTAACCATTTTAAAAGTTATTGCCCCTTGTGTGAAAAACCTTGTTACCGCTACTTCTCCGAAACCGTAGACTGCAGAGACACCAAACCGTCACTAATATCTTAAGAATCTTTAGGCCTTACTTCACTGTATAAGTGCAAATGTATCTGATGACCCCTTATATGAGTTACTGCCCTTTAAGTTCTTTGTACTTACTATAAATCCTTATAACTTGAAAATTATAAGTCATAGAAGCATGGGGTCAATTGCACTGTGACCCTTGACATTTGACCTTGAATATTTTTTCAAGGTCAAAGGTCAAGGTCATTCATTTTTTTTAATTTTCATTTTTTCTATGCTTTAAGAGAGTTCTGGTTTCTTTTTCATGGAATTTAATTTTTTGGAGTCAGGTATAAAACAAATTTAAAATTCAAAGAAGGTGGAAAGACCTCTTATTGTTCTGTGAACAATAAGTCTCCTAGTTATTGATTAATTTTTCTCTTACCCATAACGTCTTTATTCAGAAAAAGTCTAAATGTCTGACTTTCTTAAATAATTGTATTATAAACCTCTTGGTTTGGCTACTATCTAATCATTCACTATTTGAAGTATTCAATTCATTTAACTCAAACCCTCAACCATTATAACTATTTACTAGTATTCCGAAGTAAAATTTATAAAAAAAAAAAAAAAAAAAAAATAACCCACTTGATTGGCAATGAGTAGATTAAACCCAATATATATAAATAATTTAAAAGTAGCTTTTCAGAACTTGATGTTTTACACTAAGTGTAAAATAGGATAATATACTCTCAAAATGTCTTCGTGTTGAATCAAACTTAATCTTAACATCGAGATAAATGAATTATTCAATAAGTACAATTTATTTTGACGTAGAGATCATAGATTATTCTAACAAAACTAATTTTTCTAGCTATCCAATCAAATGATGCCTTACAAAATGCGTTTTAGATATGTTCATAGATAAGCAGATTGAGTTTAATGTACTTGTTATATTCTTAGTTCATAATTTC
>NW_026936188.1:0-7159 GCF_032062105.1 Saccostrea cuccullata | reverse complement strand
AAAGCAAAGATAACAAACAGTGATAATCTCCGAAATCCTATAAATAATTATGCGGATTAATAGAAACATCAGAGATGGGATCAGATACAAAGAACGAGTAAGCATCCCGAGAAATCGGAAAGAATTTTACAATACCTCTCTTACGGATGGAGTCTTATCTAACAAAGAAAAGGGGGATGAACAATATTGAAAAATGAAAAATGACTTATCAATATATTAAAGAGGGTGTTGCATTTCTTTTGCTATTTTCCCTAAATATGTAGCAGATTAAAAGAAGAATTTTTATGTTGCAGAAACTCGTATTAATTTTTTTTCAAATGCAACAATATATAAAGCACAACGAGAAACAATATTTGGAAGGTGTGTATTGACTTCCAGTTTGCCATTAAATGATAAGAAAATTAGTCTTACGGCAAAATATATCAGATTTTCCCTTTTTTAAATAGGGAATCCCCATTGTTCTGAAAAAGTGCCTCCTTGAAACAAAATAATTTTGGTATATACACAAAGAGGCAGGAATTTTCTTCAAAACTGTCATTTCCGATTTTTGTTTCATAGAGGCACATTTTAAAAAAACGCAAAAATTGAATAAATATTATTCTCCAAACGAAATGCAAGATGTGTACTTTAAATAACACTGCATAAGAATCGTGTCCGAAATGGTCTAGTGGATATGCTGATGGGCTTCGAACTAGTACTGTAAACAGAGAATGGGTTCGAATCCTGGTATGGATCATTTTTGCATATTTTTTCCATATGTAATGGTAGTGCAATTAACTTATATATATATATTTTGAAAGAGAGTTAAGGGGAGGGGAGAGAACGTCAAGAAGTTAATTAATAACTAATCTATGTATTATAAATGCAGGATTAAATTGTTTTCCTTGATATGTTGTGACTTAAAACTAATGCTTTATTTAGTTTTGTCTTGGAAAATAAAGTTACTGTATTGATTAATTAATTAAATTTTTTTTACATACTGAAGTTATTGGAATTTTGGTCTCTTAGTTAGTAGCCAAGATTTGATTTGAAACAAATAAAATGTCTTGGATATAGCACCAACAGTGTGATTATGGGACGCTGTTTTATTTGATGAAAAATATTTTCGCACGATGTCTACAGTATATCTTTCAAAATGCTGCTTTAGCCATTGTGCTTTTTGTTGTTTCAACCTTTTTCGTGCAAAATGACGAAAGTGTTTTGCTGTATCAAGCAGGAATTACCCGCCGTAAGCATCTCTACGTAGCCGTATCTATATTTAGACATAACGAGGGTATTTAAATGTCCTTCTCGATATATAGGGAATAATTGCGAGTTTCTGCAACACCCTCTTTATTTGATAATTTTACCATTCAGGTGTACTTTATGCAAAATCTATACAATTTTCAAAAAGTCTCTCACAGATTATTTGACTATGAAAAAACAAAAATACATAGAAAAGGTTAAAAATGATAATTTGCTCATGACATTTATTTTTCAATATGAGTGGTTCTCCGATCCATTTTTGTAAAAGTAAATCCTTTGCAAACAAATACTAGTATTCATTATTTGGTGACGAAAAACATGAAGCAAATACTCATTTTACCCTAGAATCACACGTTTATGATAAAACATTCGCACATTACCGAAAAGTTTTTCCATTAAATAGGGGTCATATCAGAAACATTATTGAAATGTCTACATCCGTTAAGCGGCATATTTGATACTCAGGATTTTTATTGCTAAGGTTCGATTACCACAGATTCCGCATTAATTATTTTAATGAAGAGAATTGTTTTTTTTCCAAGATTAATTTTCTAAAAATAGTTTTGTTTATCATAATTTCATGAATTTCAATAATGAAAGCATTACTCTCAATACTTAATTCACATATGGATTGAAAATGATTTTATATCTGAAGTTATGGGCATTCGGCGCGCTTTGTTCATCCATTTTATTTTTGTTAGGTTGACGATAAAGATTCGATATTTTCTGTTTCACATTAAATTTTTGATTTATATCATGCCATCGTTAATGACAAAATATCAACCAAAGCAGCAGTGTTCAGTAAATATATACTTGTCTAGGGGATTATCTAACTGTGACGTAGTCTATATGTGTACAAAAACCATAAATAAGTTATTATTGGAGTCGTGAATAAAACAGGCAAATGCAGAGCGAAAAACAAGCTGCGTCTTGCACGTTTATCAATAGCTCTATTCATCTTTTAACGACTTTCAGCATATTTTTATTCCAAAGATAAAGCAAGAAAAAAGAAACATGGAAAAACAGGAAAATGAATTGATTGGAATTCCAAAAGAAATATAAAGTAAATAAGAGTTGCTGAAGAAATGACGCAAGACCTTTTTCACTGATTAGGTGTTCTTTTTAAAAAGACTTTTCTAGAAAACCGTATTATTTTTATATATTAATTTTCTTTGAAGCATAAGAGAGTATTAAATGCTTAAATTTGCACTTAGTGTATAACACGTTTTTGAGAACACTCGCTCAGATAGAGCGGTATTTTAAATACAAGCTCTATCGTTTCATGTCAATGCTGAGAAAGATAAAAAGCATGCATTTTTGTACATTTAAAACTTAGTTTGGCGACTATAGACATAATGAATCCTATTTCTATTATTATCAATGGATATGTAAATATCGTATTTTATATAATGAAACATTTTTCAAAGTCTTTTACAAATTTATACAATCAGTATATCTAAATATTCAGAACACGAATAGATTACTAACAATCGAGGTGAATCTACCTTTTTTGGGGTCTAATTAATGCATTGTCTATCTTTCTCCTTTCAATATCTTTTTGTGCCACAGATAAATTAAAAGAAAATACTTACAAGTGAAATGTGGAGACTGCAGTAATACACAAGCAGCAGCTAACGTCAACCAGCGCAAAACCTCCATCGCTGAATGAGGGAGAATGCATATCAGTGAAGAAAAACCTTCGTGTGTAATGTGCAACAAAATATTTGAAAAGTGATGTAATTCAGATGTGGATACTTAAAAGCTCAAAGGAACTTTTATCAATTTTGAAATCACAAAAATCTACCAAATCAATATAATTAAAGTTAAAGACTTTTCAACACTTAATAGTGTGAATTCACCATGCATCGGACACCCTCGTACTTCAATAAATTCTAGCGACATCGCTACCGATCGAATATTATCAAAACATATCTTAATTGTTGACACAAATTTATGCAATTCAATCAGACAAAGCTAATAACCGATTTTTTTTTCGAAGAAGCCAGAATTCACCATTGATCGTACAATATTCAAGTCAATTCAATTCGTTTATTGACCAATTAAGGGCCCTCGTGGGGCAAAAAGAAAGTACATTTTTAAAACGTATACATGTATAATGATTATGATCATACACATGAAATACAATATACATAAAAATAAGAGGGAAAGGTTTGCTTGCTTGATAGAAAAGACATACAAGTAGGGAAATACCCAAAATATTTTATATGAATATAAGAATTGGTTTATAGGTATATATACAGTTCATCATGTACATGTATAAGCATACATTACTAAATCAAATACTTGAAAGTACCATACTTTTACGTAGTTTATAATAATATAAAAAAAGTCACATTCCTAAAACTTACGGTAATGCTTTTTGTAAAAAACATCTTCCAAGAGAGTTTAGTATATCTAATTCTTCACAATTTAGAATCCAGAATAATTTTTGTTTATAAGGCAATTCTGTAAAATGTTTTACAATATTTGCCATGCCACGGACAAACGGAAAATGTGTTAGGTTTATCTCGGTGCTTTAAACATGTTTAAATTAGTGATCTGGAAATATTTTTATTTTTATTTAGGAATTAAACTTCTTGTGAAATTTGATTGAGTACATCAATCCACAAATGAGGAGAAATTTAGTTGTATCAAATCGCATTAGAAAAAGAAAGTTCGTTGCCTGAAGTTGTCCGAAGTAAGATATGTGTCCGATGCATAGTTAACTCAACCTTCTACCATTCCACAAGATAAGTTAAACTCCAGGCTTCTATATATCATAGACAGCTGGGTTTTTCCCAATAAATATGGAACTCGGGAATTTACTTACCTTATCATTGGTCATTTGCAAAACTATTTTGTTAAAAAAACATCGTGATTGTACACACACGTACTCTGAAGATGATATTTAAAAGATCCTCGAGCTTCTGGTCATGATTGACAATTATCTACACATCAACAAGACCCAATCTGACAAAAAGCAGTCCCAGAAAGTAGTCCCACAGTAGTATCAATAAATGTTAACAATTCTTACATGTATGCAATTGTCATCTCTTAACAGTACAAGTAAAGAAACAAATAATAATTATTGATTTGATTTCTTTGATTTCTGTGATTTATTAATCTTATTTATATAAATCTGGTTTCCATATCTTTTAGATAGAAAATAAATTGAATGCAGTAAATTGAATTGCTTATTTTTCTACCAGAATAACTTTAAGTTAATCTTATAATTATAGAGCAATGCCGAATTTCCATACCCATAAAAATACTTAGAAGGCATTTCTCCTAAATATTGAAACTTTTGAAAAATTCATAGTTACCTTTCTCATGCATCATGTGCATTGGTGAACACATCATTCCCAGAAAGCAGTCCCAGGGGTTGCAGGGTCTGCTTTCTGGAGCAGGCCCATAGCAGTCCTAGAGCAGTCCCACACCAGTGCAAGGGACTGCAATCTGGGATGCTTGGGTGTCAGGTTGTGTCTGGTTGATACTGCAATTGGATTTTGTAGACTGGAGATTTTGTTAGAAGTCTTCTAACAACCTGTTATAATTCACATGGGTACCAATAAAAAAAAAGTTTATGAAATCAACAGTTTCGTTTAAAATCATTATTTCGTTAGTCGATACAATGACCTTGTCAGCAAACATTATCTATCAATAACTCAAATGATGTATGACGATTTTGTACTAATTGTTATACCATTATATACAATGGAAATTGTCGACGGATGTTTCCATTATTTCCCAATCATGACAAGGAGCACGCGGCTGGCAGGGGATGCTCAATCCTCCATGACACCCGATCTTACTTCTGTTGTTCCAGAGGTCTTTCTTTTATCTGCTTCTGATTTTCTTTTTGTTTGAATAGAATTTTGAGCTTGAATATTGTTTCTTATTTCATTATTTTTCACATTTTGTTTTACATATTAAAAGAACAAAAAACAACAAAACCTCTATTCTGCTGTAAGTGAAACAAAATTTTCAAAAGAATGGAAATTACAATTGTTAATTGACAATACGTCGTCGACATAATATCTATACGTGAAAAGAAGAAAACGCTTGTTGTGGCCTTCAACTCGACATTTAGATATATCGACTACGTATTGTCAATTAACAATGGTTATTTCCATGCCTACGTCCATACAATTATCCTGGTGAGCTTGAGATAAAAGATACCACAGAGTCTGACACATCTGTTTCAAACTTAGATATTTTACTTGGAAAAGACGTCAATGGTAATCTTACAACTTAGCTACATGATAAACATGATGACTTTAACTTTTCTATCGTCAACTTCACTTACTTATGCAGCAATATACCTTCATCACCTGCATACGGAGTGTATATATCTCAGTTGATTCGATACGCAAGAGCATGCTCTACATATGAACAATTTCTAAAACGAGGTAAATTATTGACAAGCAAGTTGATGAAACAAGAATATCAACAGTCCTGTTTAATGTCATCATTTCGTAAATTCTATGGTCGATACAATGACCTTCTCAGCAAATACAATTTATCATTGAGACAAATGCTGACTGACGATTTTCATACTCATTGTTAGTCCATTATTTATACACTGATTTGACGACGGATTTTTCCGTTATTTCCCGATCATGACAAGGAACACACGGAGGGTGTGACTGGGCAACAGTGGATGATCACTCCTCCATGGCACCTGATCCCACCTCTGATGTTTCGGAGGTCTTTGTTTGCTCTGCTTCTATTTTGTATTTGTTTTTGGACTTTGATATTGAATACTGTTCGTTATCTCGACATCCTTCTGCCTTCATCTAAATGTCGAGTTGAAGGCCACAACAAGTGTTTTCTTCTTTTCACAGATGAGATTTTGCAATATATTGGTGGAAGACTAAACTGTTTTTTGTGTTTTTGCTTTTCTCAGATCTTGGCTGTTTTTGTAAAGTGCATCTTATTGTAAATTTGAGGGTTTAAAGCAATTGGTTGTTGTAAGTCCTTGTCCCCGAGGACGGTACCCATTTTTGATGCCCATTATATAATTTTTATTTATTGAAATCCACCAGTTCATGTGTCTATAAAACAGACATTGAATATTGTAAATTAAACATATTTCAGTGAATTTTCTATTGAATTCTTAACCAGATTTACAGCAAATTTGATAAAGCATTGAGTTTCACTCTAGTTCACTGATTTTTCACCATTCATTTTGTAACGCAGTGTTTCGAATAGCCCTTGTTTCAGGCTTCTCACAATGAAACTATGTGATGAAAAGTGGTCACATAAACTATGATCAATTCATTATAGACTCAATCATTCGAGAAAGTTTTTATGTTACCGGTATATGATTTCTATATTGTATGTCATAGAGCTCAGTACATTATTAATTGAAGAACCCTCGTAATTTACATTAATAATATTTATAATAGTAAGGTGTCACAATACTCCAATACCAGCCCCCTTGAGACTCCTAAGACATAAATTATAAAATTTTGAAAAAAATCGAAATATATTATTATTACGGAAAAGCTTCTTTTGCTGAGATGTTTCGTTTGCTTTTTTATTATGCAACCTGTTTTTATATTCCAATGAAACATAATTTATTCAAAAACCTCTACATCAGAAAAAGAAAACACTTTGCTCGGCCTTCAACTTAAAATTCAGATACATCAACGACGTATTACATTGTATGAATAAACGGATTTTTCGGTTTACCCTATAATGACAATGAGCACACTGCGGATGTGTCCAATCGACAAGAGATTTTTCCTTCATGGTACTTGATTTCATCTCAAGTGTTTTTATGCCCCCGTAATCGAAGATTCCGGGGTATATAGTTTTTATCATGTCCGTTCGTCTGTCTGTCTAGCTTTCTGTCCGCCTGTCTGTCAGTCTGTTTGTCCGCAAAAAGCTTTACCTTGCTCATAACTTTTGA
>NW_026936187.1:0-7212 GCF_032062105.1 Saccostrea cuccullata | reverse complement strand
GCATAGATTTTGTTTTATTTAATGAAGCTTATAGGGAATATGGCACCAAAAGGGAGTTGGGGAGCGTTTGGGGAACATCTGTAACGGTCCCCGTTACAATTAGCACTAGTTATTATTATTATTATTCTTTTTTTCTTATTTGTTCTCCGGTACTTTTTTCCGGAAGTGTTCTCAGAAACTGTTCACCCAACTGACCTAAAACCTTTTTAGGGTTAATTGGTGTGTAGTGTAGGTGTGCGGAACGAAGGTCATTTTGCGCGCATACGCGTGCACGTGCGTGCGCGTGATATGAGTGAAATGAATGATATACTTAATATAGCTATAACTTTTACATTTTTTAATGAATTGACTTGAAACTCATTATATATTGATATATTAATAGTGTAGATAATGTGACACTGTCAAATTAGCACGAACTCATTCGCATGCACGTGCGCTTCACTCTGATTGGCTGAAACAAAAATCTCAATATCTTTTCTGTTTTTTGACGAAATGCTTTGAAATTTAAAACATAGGCATACTTTAGGATGTCCTACAAAATGATATATAACAATTGTCATGAAAGCACGCGCATGCACGTGCGCTGCAATCTGATTGGCTAAAACTTTAAATAGCGATAACTCCCTTGTTTTTAAACCAAACAGGATGGGATTCAGAACATAGATAGATATTATGGACTCCTACAAAAGGGTATGGTCATCATGCACATGCATGCACGTGCATGAATGTGTGCTTTGCTCTGATTGGCTGAAACAAAATTTTCAATATCTTTATTGTTTTTTGAAGAAATGCTTTGAAATTTAAATCATAGGCATGCTTTAGGATGTCCTACAATATGATATATAATAATTTTCATGAAATCACGCGCATGCACGTCCGCTGCAATTTGATTGGCTGAAACTTTAAATGGCTATAATTCCCTTATTTTTCAACCAAAAAGGATGGGATTCAGAACATAGATAGACATTATGGGCTCCTACAATAGTGTATAATCATGATGCACATGCATGCACGTGCGTGCACGTGAAATGAGTAAAATTACAAATACACTGGATTAAACATATTTTTAAATACGTATGGAATAAATGTTGTAATATTTAGTATATTAAAATATACGAATAGTTTAGACAAGATGATATGGTCATTACGCACATGCATTCAAATGCGCATGCGTGCAATGCTGAAATTTGAATAAACTTGATATACTTCTGGGTAAATAATGTTAAAGTCTAAAATGCATCGTGTTTGTCTTATTTAATTGTCACCGGGTTCACAGGTGCGTGAAAGTCAGTCAATATATCGGGTCTCAATAGCTCAGTTGGTTAGAGCGCTGGCACGGTACGCCAGAGGCCCTGGGTTCGAGTCCCGGTTGAGACTTGACTTTTCACCACCTGTGACATTTGGCGCCCAACGTACAAAACCCACTATTTCCTTGGAACATGCCTCACAGCATTTCCTTAACTCGTAGAATTCGAGGACGAATTTCTACAAAGAGGGGGAATATGTCACCGGGTTCACAGGTGCGTGAAAGTCAGTCAATATATCGGGTCTCAATAGCTCAGTTGGTTAGAGCGCTGGCACGGTACGCCAGAGGCCCTGGGTTCGAGTCCCGGTTGAGACTTGACTTTTCACCACCTGTGACACAATGAAGCGTACAGAGAATATGCCACAAAAGGGAGCTGGGGAGCGTTTGGGGAACATCTGTAACGGTTCCCGTTACAATTAGCCCTAGTTTTGGATAAAATAATGCGAGAAAAATAATCATTCATTACATACTCGTGTGGGAATAGTGAAATTCCACCTCGGGGCCAAGATTCACTGTCTAGGACTCGGCAAAGCCTCGTCCTAAACTGTGAATCTTGTCCCCTCGGTGGAATTTCACTATCCCACACTCGTAGTAATGAATGATTCTATTATTCTTCTAAATTTTTTTTACATGTTTAACGTCCCTTGAGAGAATTTATCTCTTATGAGACATTGCCATTACCATTGAAGTTACTGTCGCGAAGGGATGCTCCGCTTAGCGGTGCCCTTGTTCAGGGTAAGATACAGCACTTACGTAGATGACTATTGCAAGGAAAAATGAAGAGAATATGAGGTATAGACGAGATAAACCTAAAAATTCAAACAAAGTGTTGATATTTTACTAGCATAGTTTTTAACGAAAAATCAATCCACAAGAAAGACTGACAAACATGACTACATATGTAAACCGAACAAAGGAACGGGTACATACGAGGGCCGTTCAAAAATTACGCGGACTGTGCTATTATTTACTCTTACAGTGGTCATATAGTTATGAAATTTAATAGAAATATGTATATTTAAGATTCCAAATAAATTTTGGGCAAAATATCTATATTTTAAAAAAAAATCCTCTAAAATTATCGGTATGTTGATATCGCTGATGGAGAGGTGCGGAGCACGACAAAAAATTTGAAGGACGCGGAATCCAAAATTAAACTCATCTATTTTCTATAATTCGCGATATTTTTGGACAAATTTCTCAAATGTATCTTTAAATTGTTCTATTATTATTTATTTAGATTTTCTGGCGTGATATTTGAAGTACTTACAGAAATATAGTGATTTTTCTCTGATGCGATTACCGTGAAAACGACTGTGAAAATGACTTCTCCTGAATTGACGGCGCACCACATTTTGTTAAATTATCTGTAATCCTCGAGATATCGCCAACATAGAAAAAAAATATGCATAATAAAACATGTAGTAAACTAGGGTATTCGTGACATGCGTCCACAAATAGCAAATTGAAATGATAGACCGTAAGACCTCTGTAAAGAGGCTATACAGGAGGACGGGAAGAAGATTATCGACTAAAACTTTATCCGGACTGTAATGAACGTGAATGAGAGTCACTAATATCGCACTATATCTGATATATTCCTGCAGTTTTTGGTTTTAAAACAAAAAAAATAGTCTTTACTTGTTTAAAAGTTTTAAGCTTGACAAGAAATGTTGTTTGTATGTTTAGTAGAAGGTAACTCAAACCGTACAGGTACTCTTGGGAAAATGTTGAGCAAATGAAAACTTAATCACATATTTTTTTTATAATGCCTGTGACGTCGAAGATTTTGCTGCTCCGTGACTTAATAATATATCCTAAAAATCACTCAAAATTAATACCAATGGACAACATTTTGATATGAAATTTTAAAGACCATATAAGTAAAGATTGTTTTATATTATGTGTGTCATTTTGCCGCATTATGTCGTCAAATATTTTTTTCTGTGCAACAAGTCCGCGTAATTTTTGAACGGCTCTGGTATAAAATGTTCATTTCAGGGAATCTATGTTTCTAAATGACTACATACTTAGTTTTCTGTAAGCTTTGTTGTCGATGATGTAAATGTCCCAGTGTGGATGTAGACCTATACAGGATCTCACGATGTCAGGTCTCGCCTCTCTCCGGTGTCTCCAGAGCCACGTCACGTGATCTAAACTGTCCTGTGATCTTCCTCTATGATGTACAGTCTCCCTTACTCTTACGAGTTCCATTAGAAATTCTTTTCTTTTATCTTCACTCTCCTTCAGTATTTGGTTTGAAACATTCACTGTAGAATAAGACCAATACTATCACAGTGTTATATTTGTTATTTCAACTGAAATAAAGTTTTAAAAAGAATGCCGCCTGACATGTGTAACATATCTCCGTCTGTGCTTTATGCCCCGTTTACATATTTCTAGTGTGTGTAGATTTTTAGGATATCAATTACTGTTCATTACCTTCATTTTTTTCATTTCATGTTTTATTAATTACAATGCATATATACCGGTAGTTTAACATGTACAACTTTCTAAACTATGTATCATCAGTCACTATTTACAAGCCTCAAGATGGAAATAAATTGTCACCAGCTGAGGAATTATTCGTGTAAAAAAGAGTTATATTATACTTTCCATATCTAATCTATAAAGATTATATAAAAATGTTCAGTATTGAATCAAATTTGAAGCATTTCTGAAATTTTTGAATAATTCCATGTTTTCCTTTTATGTCTTTTTGATAAAAATGTGCATTAATAAGAACTGTTTGTCAAAAAAAAATCTGAATAAGTAGCTTACAATTGTAAAACTTTTAAAGAAACTTAAATACAAATGTACGCGTGAAGCCATTTTCTATGTATTATAAAATGCTTAATTTATGTAAACCCATTGACATTAGTTTCATGCTTAATTTAATC
The DNA here is from genome assembly GCF_032062105.1 of Saccostrea cuccullata. NCBI lineage: Eukaryota > Metazoa > Mollusca > Bivalvia > Ostreida > Ostreidae > Saccostrea > Saccostrea cuccullata. Next base: position 3,006 of record NW_026936187.1, on the reverse strand, counting down.
ACTCACATATATTGTGTATCCTATCAGATATACTTGTTTTCTCCATGGTGAAGTGGGTCAAAATGTTCATCTGTAGACGGCGTATCAATAAGTAATTACAGCCAGGACTATAGAAACACTTCTCTCCAGGTTTGATATGGTATCCCCATGATCTAGATACAGACTGGCAGTGTCATAGCTACTGTAATGGAATGGGTATATTACGGTTAATGATGCTATCCTATACATTGTCTCATCCTTTGTGTCCTCCGTTATCCTGTCCTGATCTTCCCAAAGGTAATCACATGACTTCAGTCTGTCCAGAGTCAGCTGTGCTACCTCACGTTTAACATGATCCCTAATAATACGGTACATGTTCTTTCGTATCTCATTAAGCAAGTCCAGCCACTCTGTGTCAGTGAAGTCAGGAGGACCGGAGTCGGAACACAGAAAACAGAATAACACGGACACCTCGTCATAAGTCAGTGTGGAAAAAAGCTATTAAAAATAAAAACACGAAAAAACAATGTCTTTAAATTTGCTAAAATCGGTTTCATCATGATTTTGTTTATCTTCAAGTGTACTAGATACAATGTACATTCATTTATACGATTACAGCTTATCAGCTATGAACACTCAATTGAAATAATTTTTAACCATTGGATTTATCCAGAGAAAGTGTATTTATTTGATTTTTTTTAATTTAGTTTTATTATGGTGGTGTGATGCATAGGAAGAAATTGACTAATTAAACAATTCTCCATCGAGTCTATTGTCAACGTTGTTTTTTAAGGCCTTTAACATTCAAACCGATTAAGAAAACATGATGATACTTTCCTCATGGAGGCTATGGCGTGAGCGTTTCGTTGGACCGTCTTTCAGCTGACTGACGAAAGAGGTTATCTCTTGTTGTACATTTTTTCGGAGCTTTTCGTGCGGGTTGTCTCGGAAATGAGGAAACTACAAATATCAAGGCAATTTTTCGGACGGTGCTTTTATGACCACAGACATGATAACCTGACCCAACTTGTTTAAGCCAGACCATGCTTTGGGTTTGGTATTCAGTGTAGCATGCTCATCCAGTCTACTTCCCCAGAAATCGTCATAGGTCGCTTCGACAATGACCCATTTTGATCCACACTTTGTAATTTTCTCACGAAACGGATCAACTTGGCTGAATTTAGCATCAATGATATTTGTCATGACCTCTGACTTTTCAGTTTCCCAGGCGGAATTTGTTGCTACGGTGTCGACGATACGCTTTGCTTCAAGGGCTGTAGTCGCTGTTCTTACTCTTTCTGCGGCATTAACGTCACCACTGCATGATGCTTTTGTTAACTGAAAAGCATGTTCGGCGGATCTATGGGTCTCACCGAAGACTTTAATATCTGTGGTGTAGAAATTCGATAATATCTTTAGGAGAGGTCACGTGTCGAGCTTGCGAGACTATGTGTTTTATGTGGGCTCTGTGTTTTGACCAAACTATTCTATTAAACTTGAGATTTTACTCGGGTTTATTGCACTAGCCAGTGCTTTTGTGTTCATTGTATATAATTATATTCCCCAAACCAAGGGGAACATATTGTTTTTACTCTGTTTCTTATTAAGGTCTTCTGTTTCGGACAAGACCTTATAGTGATTCTACTGTTTCTTTTTATTATTAATTTTTCCCCTTTTCTTGTAAATCGGATTTCTCAGAGATGGCTGGACGGATTTTCCTGAAATTTTCAAGGATGATAGAGAATAAAAATAGGCTCAGGCGTTCTTTTTTTCATTTTTTCAAAATTCACTTCCGGTCGTCAGTTATGTTTGATTTCCGCTTTTTTCAAAAAGATTTTATCCGAGTCATATCTCAAAAACGGTAAAAGATTAAGACACCAAACTTATACAAGTGGTAGATCTTGATGCGTAGGCGAGCCCATTTGGGTTAAGATTGTCCGCCGTCAGTTCCGGTCGTCACAGGAAGTGATCAAAGAAATCGAAAATTTCAACTTTTCTTTATTGAAACTTTTTTTGCATCACTTAACAGCATCTTATTTGTTGTTTTGAAATATGTCAGTCCCACCGGAAACAAAAACGACAACTTCCGGTTATAAGAGAAAACTACATAATTTTAGTATTTTTCTTTCCCATAAATGTTTTTTATACATAAAGTATTTGTAGTGATTTTTATATATGTTATATAGACTGCTAATGTCTACAGTAACCTTAAAAATCTTTGTAAAATTCACTTCCGGTCGCGTGATTTTCTGTCCTCAATACGAGAACTTATCACAAAGAGATCTCGGAAACGGTAAGAGATGGAGACGCCAAACTTGTATGGGTAATAGATCTTGATAAGTAAGGAAACTCATATTGGTTAAGATCGTTCGCCGTCACTTCCGGTCGTCACAGGAAGTGATCAAAGAAATCAGAAATTTCAACTTTTTCCGCATCACGTTATTGCATCTTATTTGTTGTTCTGATATTGGTTATGGTAACACATCAAGACCCTAAACGTATATGAATAATAAACCTTGAAGAGTGAACAACAGATATAGGGATAAATGTCTCCGCCTTCACTTCCGGTCGTTCACAGGATGTGATTTGAAAATTCGAAAATTCCAACTTTTTTCTTTCCATTTGTTTTTTCATTACATTTTCGCATCTAATTAGTAGTTTTGAAATATGTCAGCTCCATCAAAAAATAAAAAAAAACATAAAAATAAAAACAACAACTGTAAATTATCAGAAATTAAACGACACCAAGATAAAAGGTCAAGGTCATTGGAAAAATATTTTAATTGCTTATATACCACATGACCTTGACCTTTGAGTTTGATGTTTGACCTTGATCTTTGACCCTTACCCAAGAGTTAAATTTCTTTAATAAAATTTAGCTTGATACAGCTTCAAGTGTTAAAATCGAGTTTAAAAGGTTTTTGGATGACCTTGACCTTTGAACCAATTTACACAAAGGTCACAATCAAGCTTGAGTCCGTGGAGGTGTTTACATTTCTCCCCTTTAACAAATGCTTAATATACCCT